>NC_081557.1:103243606-103428913 GCF_022355385.1 Mustela nigripes
TATTTATTTGACAGAGAGAGAGATCACAAGTAGGCAGAGAGGCAGGCAGAGAGAGAGAGGAAGGGAAGCAGGCTCCCTGCTGAGCAGAGAGCCCGATGCAGGACTCGATCCCAGGACCCCGAGATCATGACCTGAGCTGAAGGCAGCGGCTCAATCCATTGCGCCCATACAGAAGTCAGAGAGAGTTGAAAAACCAGGCTGTGGGAGCAGAAAATGAAGTTTAGGATGATGTTGGGATTTATATAGATTCTGAAATGCCTCTATAACATCCCAATGATGATAGCTAACAGAACTTTTGGATTTGAAAGTCACCGGAGTGAAGGTGATACTTGTAGCCCCTGAAAAAAGTGAGATTATGGAAGACAGAAAAGTAGAAAGAGAACAAATGCTTGAGGGAGTGGTTATGTTCGATCCTAAATAAACTCTGGTGGGAAAGAAAATGAAACAAAGTGAGAGGGAGAAGAACACAGAAGTCCAAGGCTGAGAGAGATCCAACAAGACAAGCCGGGCCAGAATGTCAAATCATACAGAAAGATCAGGAAGGGAGAAGAGTCCGTACCAGCACGCGGACTGAACGACTGAGAAATCACTCACCACTGTCATCAGTAGTTACTGCCTCATGGTCAACAAAAAGAGAACATAGAAACTTGTGAAGACTGATGAGAAAAAGATGCTGATTTTGAGTTAGAATGTGTAGATAGGTATATGCATGTGAGAGGTGGAAGATAGTGTAACGGATAAAATAAAGAGATAAAGATACAAGAAAGTAGGAGACACTGATGGAGTAAGACATCTCAGAGCAGATGCAGAGGGAGGGGACAGGGCCCAAGGCCAAGGGACAGAGCTCTGCTGAGAAGACAAGTTCGTCGTGATAAAACCAAGGGTAGAGGGAATCCATAAAAATGTAGAGATACTGTACTAGAATGCACAGAAGCTGAGGAAGTGCACAAAATCTCTGGGACATCTTGATCTTTTCAGTGAAAGATGAGAAAACACCTGCTAAAATTGAGGGACGTGCATCACAAACGTGGACAAACCAGAAACACCCACAGGAAGAAATTGTCGTCTTTTTATGATCACGAAGAAAACTGGAGGCGCGTCTATCTGAAACTAAGTAATCTGCTCCCAGGATGGGATATATTTTGAATTCTAATTATTTTTAGGGATTTTCATTAGTTTTTGCCTTTGTTTTTAGGTAAAACCGACATACAACATTGAGGCCCAGCTCAGATGATATTGATAACATCCAGACATCCCTGCATCCTGGATAAAATCAAACAATTTATGCTACTTGATTCCAAAGCATTCTTTTTTTTTTTTTTTTAAGATTTTATTTATTTATTTGACAGACAGAGATCACAAGTAGGCAGAGAGGCAGGCAGAGAGAGAGAGAAAGGGAAGCAGGCTCCCTGTGGAGCAGAGAGCCTGATGCGGGGCTCGATCCCAGGACGCTGAGATTATGACCTGAGCCGAAGGCAGCGGCTTAACCCACTGAGCCGCCCAGGCGCCCCCCAAAGCATTCTTTATGCCATGAACATACTATCTCCGTGACAGTTGTATCTACGTACAAACACATAACATAAATGTATAACAGTTATAGGTTTATGTCTTTCTTGTCTGCTTGAGGACAGAAAAGTGCTACTTTCTAGAACAGTCTAATGGACAGGAGAAAAGGAGGTTATGGGGTGGGGAAATGGGACTGATTCGGGATCATCTGAGACATCCTTTTAGGAACCCTGACCTCTCCTGAAGCAGAAACAGCCAGAGGAAGGCCGTGATGGGCTGGGACAAATATAGGACAGCAAATAATTGTCAGGTGACCCAAAGGGAAGAGGGAATTTAGAACCCAAAATGCACCTGTACCCCAGAGAAGTCTCGAAGCTGGACTATCTAATGGATTCTGCATATCTTACGAAATAAAATGAAGAAACTGAATGAAGGAGTCTGTCCATCAATTGCCAAACATAAAATCAAATGTATGTGATGTCTTCCAACTTGGTGTGGAATTTCTCTGTGACTTTTTCAGAGCTCCTCCAAAATGGGCATGGAAGGATAAAACTCTGTGTGTGCAATGAATTGAAGAGAGATTCTTAAGGAAAAGTTATGCAGTCATTTTCCATTATGGTCAGGCACTTGAGAATGATGAAAACTTTCACTAAACCAGAAGCATATGAATTACAACCACATTGTCTGTAATAATTTCATTTTAGCTACTGATACAACTCTTGGGCCTGAGCTAGCATAAAGCAAGTCCCTAGATGAATTAGGAAGGAAAAATTGGGGGTCTCTCTGTGAGTGTGAATAGAAAACATTAATGCACTCCCTGCGTTGTCTTTTTTCCCCCTTGACTCTTGCGGCGAGAGAATTTAGTATGTTTATCTAATCAGAAAGCTCCCTGGGTGCTTATGAAGACACAGGCAACACCAAATACCCGAGCCCTGCACTTGGGGTTAACTGCTTCTTTGTAATTATCTGTAGTTCATTTTAAGCCCCATCATCAATAGCTTATTTGAAGATATTATCTTAAAGAACTGGTCAAAAATATCTTTTTTTTCCTAAAAAAATCTAGCCTCCATTCTCTCAACTCTGAATCCTAATCCTTATATTCAGGTAAGATACTTTCCTCTCTCTCACTGCACCAGCTCTGACTCGTCGATCATGTAACATATGGATTCTGATCCCCACATCTCTGCCATACAAGAAAAACGCACAGAGTTTAGGTTTGACTAAACAAAACAAAGCAAGTCAGAAGGAGATCTGAGAGTAAGACTCACATGAGGTTTTAGTACTTTTTTGGAAATTTTATTCATTTTCTTGGTTTACATAAGCATCTATATTTAGAATCCTGTCTCCTTCCTACAAATTTCTGTGCTAATTCTTGGAGTTTAGCATCCACGCTCTGATGGAGAGTCAACAACAAATTGTTTATAATGAATACAGGAAAGTAAAAGAATCAAAAGAAAATAATAAGCAAAGGGCCAATTTGAAAAATAAATACACAGAATTTTAGAAATAAAGTATATCTGGTCAACGACATTAAAGATGCAAAGGGTACATTAAACCGTTGGTTAGACACAGCTAATCCTTTATTCATACTTCAGACTTCAAAATCTCTTGTACCAGCTTTAATTCTTGAGAGTATCTTTAAAAACCATATTTGATACAGAGAAGCTAAGAGAAGAGGCTAATGGTCATGGATACTTTCCACAAAGCCTGACACCACCACGGTGGGGGCCCTGTGCACAGGGCCCTGAGGGCAGTAGAACCCGCGGCTCAGGAACCTCCCCAGGCCCATGGTTCGCCTGCTCCAGCCAACCTGGGCTCCAGCCTCGGCCCCCCAGGGATTTGGGGCTATGTGGGCAGCCCCACGTTGATGCTCCTGGCCCACACTATCTTTGAAACTCAAGAGGAACATCCTCAATTGCCCAAGGTCACGGTCACTGGCACCCCACACTGTGTCCTGACCTCCCTCCCCCTTTCGCCCCACCTCCCCCTGCATAACCCGCAACCCTGGGCGCATCTCTCTCCCGTCCTTTTGCTCCCACATCCCGTCACCAAATCCTGTTGTCTCCACATCCTCCATGGAACAGACTCCCCAGGAAGTTGGTCTCACCGGGAACACACTTCCCTGCCGTCCCTCCGGCCCAACATGCCCCAACCCCTTATCTCATGGGATGCATTTCGCATCCCCTCGTGTTCAGGGCATTTTGCCTGTCACTTCACAAGGCCCCTCAGGCCTGCTAGGGGACGGGAGGCCTGCTGTCTGTCTCGTTCCTACTCGGACTCGTTGGATAAAGAGTTGCTGTGTGAAGGCACCGTCACAGAACAGTCCAGAACACAGACTTGAGCTAGAATGCCAGCTCCGAACCTGGGCTTGGCCCCACTGTGGCCACAGAAGCTCGGACAAGTGAGTTAGGTTCTCTTTACCTCCGTGTCTCCATCTGTAAAATGAAGAACAGTCTGGTACCTGCCTCGGAGAGGCTCCAGGGTTAGTAAGTGATGTGAACGGAAACACTGCCCAACCCACAGGACGCGACCTGCAGGCATTCCGCTAACGCAGGCACGCCTTGCCGATTCCGTGGGCGGGCTGCAGGCCACCGCAGTCCGCAGCCGCGGGGAAAAATGAGTCCAACGGCCGCTTTGGTTTCGCAGTAGCCATAAATGTCATGTTTAAACTGTACTCCAGTCCTTGAGGTGTGCTGTAGCATGATGTCTAAAAACAACGTCCACATCTTCATTTTAAAATACTTTATTGCAATCATCTGGTGTTTGTCTTTTTCTGACTTATTTTGTTAGCATAATCGCCTCCAGCTCCTTTCACATCGCTGCGAATGGCAAGGTTTCATCCTTCCTGAGTCATAATCCATCCTGTGTGTGTGTGTGTGTGTGTGTGTGTGTATATACACACGCGTCTACACACCACCTGTTCTCCATCCACTCACCAGCGGACGTACATTCGGATGGACAGCCTGTCTCTCGTTGATAATGCTGCTGGAAACATCGGGGTGCACATGCCCCTTCGAATCCGTACTTCTGTATCCTTTGCCTAAGTCCCAACTGTTCTCTGAGCTGTGAGAAAGCCATCATCACTGATTACAGGTCACCATAATCCATATAACAACAAGGAAGAAGTCTGAAATACTTAGAGAACCACCAAACTGCGACACAGGCACACCAAGTGAGCAAATGCTTTGGAAAAACTGACGCTGACTTTCTCAGCGCAGGACTGCCACACACCTTCACTTCAGAACAGGTGCAGAATCTGCGAACCACAACGAAACCCGACACTCCGAATCACTCTCTCCCAGACGCAGGACGAGGCAGGGCGATGGGAGCCAGGAGAGAAGAGGCCCCCTTCCCGCCTTGTGGAATTCATAGCCTCGTGGAGTAAAGGAGATAGCAAGCCCCGCCACCAACAGCGAGGTCAGTACCACTGGGGTGACTGCTAGGGGAGACAAGGATGGGCGGCATGACGCGAATGACAGGGCGGTCCGCGCAGGCAAAGGCACCGCGGAGGCTGGACGGCAGAGCAGGAGCCTCTGAGCAGGGCGGCCAGGAACACAGAGACGGGAGAGAGAAGCTCTTGGAGTGCGCCTGATGCATCCCTGTCTTACAGGTGCAGCACCCCCTGCCTCCCTCGTTCAAAAACCCATCAAAAGCCCCACAAGACCTGAAACTATAAACCCAAGTGTTTTCGGGCCCTTCCTGCCTCCTTCCATTCCCAAGCAAGCGCACAACCAGAAAACAGGCGCTACGGCCTGTGAAATCTATTGCAAACCCATCAAAGACCAAACAGGCATCAAAATCCTTAACCAGCTCAAGGAAGTCTTTAAAAGGAGGGATAGCTTCGAAGGAGGACGTACTTTTCTATGTGAAGAGTCTACCACATGCACTTTAAGTCGGGCCTGTGACCGGCCCAGAGCTGCACTCACTAATGTGCCTTTCGCTGCTGGAGTCTGGGGACGTGTCCGCAGGTGGCTCCGGCCTCCCCCACCCAGCGCCACCGCCCCTGCCGCGGGCGCTCCCACGCCGCTCCTGACCGAAGGAGCGAACAACTTCATCTTTTCCCAGATTAACTACTCAGGCTGGGAAACATGCCACCGACTTGCATTATCAGCCCCAGAAAAACGATCAGCAAAGTCTGAATTCTAGACTGAACCAGCTGAGAGAAGAGCCCCATGGTCTTCTTTGCCCCAAAGACAGGAGCAGGCTTTGAACCCGATTTGGCTGAGATCGCGAGTAAAAGGGGGTGGGATACGACGCACTTCGGGGCGTCTTGGTCGATACGGTGGGGCTCTACTCCTGTTCCTACAGACTGTGTGGGCTTATCTGCATTCAATTCTGGAAAATAACAAGTGTCCCTGAAAAAGCGTGTGCATCTCCCAGATCCCAAAGGTTTGGCTCTGGAGTCCGCATCCCTCTGCAGCACCGTCTGCCTCGGTGAGAAGGTGCCCATGGCTTTCTGGAAGTTCCAATACGGGCTCTTCCGTGGTGACACTGGGATGAAAACCCTAACCATCAGCAACCATGAAGACCTCCGAGGCAGCAGACAGGCTCATGTGGGGCTGAAGAGGAAGCAGTGGTTGGTGTTTCCTTCAGGGGAGGCAAAGAGGGTACGAAGCAGTAGGAGAAAACCAGTGTTTTGTTTTAGAAAGCAAATCTGTGAATGTAACCGGATCGCTACTAAGAAGAAAGTCAAGATTTTTCTGGAAGATTTTTAAGTTCTTTGTTGAGACCATGATTCTGAGTTCCTACCCTGAAGTACAGCTGAGTGCCTGAGCAACAAAGTTTCCATCTGTTTCGTTTTGATTTAAAAGTGCAGTTTTTAAAATAAAGCCACCAGGCAATGCCTATTGAAAGCACAGAATCCCTCTACTTATCACCCAAGTGAATTACAGATTAAAACAACAAGCCTAGAAAGATAGAATTTTACACAATGTCAGTGACGATTTATTTGCAAAAATTTTATTTTAAATGTGCCCAACACTTTCAAAATAATTATGGCCTAAACCATTCTCATAGAGCTAAGTCTTATCTCAGATAATAGTATCTAGGATGACAGGAAAAGTGAGCTAACTTGCCTAGGCATGTTTGCAGTCAGATTTTCTCTCTCAAATGACAGGATAAACAAAAGAAGACTTCGCTGTGGCAAATCACATTTCTTTAAGAATACATATGGCATTTGATAGAACACAATTTTGGAAGAATATGAAAGAAATAAACCTCAAGCAGTTGCCAAGATCCTTCAGTTATATAAAATTATACCTTTAAAATTATTCTTTTCTAGGAGAGCAGCACTGGTCTTTAAAAATTACACAGTTTTCTCTTGTAGAAGGTGACAGTATCTTAAATATTTCTCTAATTTCCCATGACTATTCAGTTGTCCCGTAGTATTTTTTAACACTATTTCAATTACTTTATAATTGGTTTCAATTAAAAGCAATTCATTGGAATAGCCAAGCACAGAAGAAATGATCCCGGTATGTGGGTTGTACGTAGTGAGTGTGTGTGTGCGTGGGGTGGGGGGGGTTATGTAGCATGTATGTTTGTGGTGGTATCAGAAGTTAAGTCATTATTAAAATTCTAGAAATATGTTAAAAATTTTTATTTAGAAATACTGTGTCTTTGGCAATCAAAGACTACGTTGCTAGGGCTGAGTAAATGACTAAAAAAGAAAAAACTAAACTAAACTAAAGCAGACTTAAAACTACAGGTATCCTCAGTGCTGTACAAGCTATCCCGCACAGCACTTGTCTCCCCCGTGATTACACAAATACCAGTATAAATAAAGTCCTGCTTCTTGCTTTACTGCACAAATCCTGTAGGTCTAATCTGAGCACAGAGCTCCCATCAGCTTCAAAGGTACTCTTTAGTTCTTGGTGCAGCTCTGCAGGGATATTAAACAAGACAAGATGCAGGCCAGTGCCTCTGAGATGAAAACTGGAAACGAATTACTGCATGCTATTTAGCGGAATAATAAGAAAAATGTGTTCCATCCCCACACACTGCTAAATTTCTCTGACAATCTCCCTTAATCTTCCGACACTGGGGTCTCATTCTTCTGCAATATTGTTTCTATCACAACAATGAAATGTGGGTTATTTCATCTCAGGGAAACTTGGATACAATTTGTTAAGTGGTAATTGTGTTACCTACACTATTGATTTGGGCACTCCTCCCACAAGGAGCCCTGAGCGATGAAGCTTGCGTGAGTTGCACTGCCTGACATTACCTTTATAGACACTGCAGGGAAAAGCTTTCGCTTCTTTCAAAGAAAGATTAAGAAATATTTCTTAGAAAGTTAATGTTCCTCACCCAGAGACCTAGCTACAGACCACGAGTCACTCAGCTGTTGAACGGATCAACTCCAAGCACTGCGGTCAATTCTTAATAATGAAAGGCGGGTTAAAGACAAACCATGAGAGACTGTGGACTTTGAGAAACAAACTGAGGGTTTTCAGGGGGTGGGAGGGGGTTGGTGGAGTGAGCCTGGTGGTGGGTATCATGGAAGGCACATATTGCATGGAGCACTGGGTGTGGTGCATAAGCAATGAATTCTGGAGCACTGGGGAAAAAATTAAATTAAATTAAATTTTTAAAAAAGACAAATTAAGACTCATTAATAATGAAAGGATCCTCAGCTTTGTTTCCATTTAATCAAATGAGATCAGATGACAAAAAAAACATCTTCAGATAGTTCCCAAATGTGTGAAAACAACTGAAATGAATGAAATCTAGATAGAGTGGTTTTGAATTTTTCCTTCTTAATTCTTAAATTTTTAGCATATAGTGTAGTATCAGTTTCAGGTGTACCATACCGGGATACAACACTTCCATACAACATCCGGTGCTCATCAGGACATGGGAGGCGCACCGAGGGGATCTTGCTCAAAATCGGATTCTGATTTGGTGAGACTGGGATGGGCCTGGAGATTCTACATTCCTTACAAGCCCCCAGGGATTGCTGACCACACTCTGAGTATGAGGGCTTAAGACAGCCGTTGGCTAAGATAACTGATGATGACAGTCTGTTTTTATGAGTACTAATGCTTACCAAGTACCTGCTATGTGCCAGGAACTTTACCTACATTACACTGGGTGTTCCTAATGATGGTCCAAGGAAGATACCATTGCCCCCATTCTACAGAGAATAAAAAGTCTACCCAGACAATATGCAATGTGAATGAGGCAAAAAGATAGAAGTGGGTAGAACTGGGGCTTGAATTTAGGGTTATCTGGCTCCCAATCTTCTCATTATTTTATTCAAATTTAAACTAATAGGAATGGAACATGAGCATGTGTAAGACATAGGCACTGAGGAAACAGAGCAGTATAAACAGTCTGAACTAACAGAGCTTGTGTTCTAGCAGGGAAGACAAAATTAAACCAACAGACTCTATAGTTACATAATTATGATTTGTTAAATCCTGTGAAATAAAGTTCAAAGTGTTCTGAAAGATTATAAAAAGAAAGGCTGGCCTAATCTGAGTTACAATAAAAAATTTAAAAAAAAATAAATAAATACCCCCCTCACTACCCCAAAGAAATGCCTTTTGAGTTCAGATAGATGAGTAAAAAATTAACGAGGTGATTGGTGGTGGGGTCAGCGTGCAGGCAGGAGAACACCCAGTAAAGGCAGATGGATAGTGGGTACAAACCCCCAGGGAGAGGAAACCACCAGCACGGTTAGGGATAAAGGGTTTGAAATGGGGCCAGTGAGAAAGGCACCAACCATATCATGTGAAGCCATGAGGCTGTTTGTAATTTTGTTATTTTTTTAACTTCAACTTTAATTAGTTAACATACAGTATATCAATAGTTTCAGAGGTAGAGTTCAGGTATCTACCCATCACAGAAAATACCCAGATCTCATTACATCACATGCCCTCCTTAATGCCCATCCCCCTGTATACTTCGTCCCCCGACTCCCACCCTTCCAGCAACCCCATTTGTTTCCTATGATTAAGAGTCTCTTAGGATTGGGGCACCTGGGTGGCTCAGTGGGTTGAAGCTTCTGCCTTTGGCTCAGGTCATGATCCCAGGGTCATGAGATTGAGCCCCGCATCGGGCTCTCTGCTCAGCGGACCTGCTTCCTCCTCTCTCTCTGCCTGCCTCTCTGCCTTCTTGTGATCTCTGTCAAATAAATAAAAACAAAAAACCTTAAAAATAAAAAGAGTCTCTTATGATTTATCTCCTCTCTGATTTTGTCTTATTTTCCCTCCCTTCCACAATGATCCTCTGTCCTCTGTTTTCTTAAATTCCACATGAGTGAAACTATATAATTATCTTTCTCTGATTGTCTTATTTTGCTTAGCATAAAATCTTCCAGTTTCATCCACATCAGTGTAAATGGTAAGATTTCATCCTTTCTGATGGCTGAGTAATATTCCAGTGTGCTGTGTGTGTGTGTGTACACATATATATACACACATATACACCACATACTGCATCTTCTTTATCCATTCATCTGTTGATGGACATCTGGGCTCTTTCCATAATTTGGCTATTGTGGACATTGCTGCTATAAACACTGGGGTAAATCCCTAGTAGTATAATTGCTGGGTTGTAGGGCAGCTCTATTTTTAACATCTTGAGGAACCCCCACAGTTTTCCAGAGTGACTGCACCAACTTGCATTCCTACCAACAGTGTAGGAGGGTTCCCCTTTCTCCATATCCTCACCAACAATTTCTTGCTCCCTGATGACTTAATTTTAGCCATTCTGACTGGCATGAGGTGGTAACTTATTATGGCTTTGATTTGTACTTCCCTGATGGCAAGCAATGTGGAGCACTTTTTTCATGTCTCTCTTGGACATTTGTATGTCATCTTTGTAGAAATGTCTGTTCATGTCTGCTGCACATTTCTTGAGTGGGTTATTTGTTTTTTGGGTGTTGAGTTTAAGAAGTTCTTCATAAATTTTGGATACTAGACTAGCTCTTTATGTGATATGTCATTTGCAAATATCTTCTTCCATTCCATGAGTTGCCTCTTAGTGTTTTTTCTTTTTTAAAAAAAGATTTTATTCATTTAATTGACAGAGAGAGACAGTGAGAGAGGGAACACAAGCAGGGGCAGTGGGGGAGGGAGAAACAGGCTTTCTGCTGAGCAGGGAGCCCAATGCAGGGCTCTAACCCAGGACCCTGGGTCATAACCTGAGCCAAAGGCAGACACTTAACCACCTGAGCCACCCAGGTGCCCTTGCATCTTAGTTTTGATTGCTTACTTTGCTGTGCAGAAACTTTTTATCTTGAAGTTCCAATAGTTCATTTTTGCCTTTGTTTCCCTTGCTCTTGGAGATGTGTCTAGCAAGAAGTTGCTGTGGCCAATGTCAAAGAGGTTGTAGCCTGTCCTCCAGGATTTTGATGGATTCCTGTCTCACATTTAGGTCTTTCATCAATTCTGAGTTTATCTTTGTGTGTGATGTAATAGATTGGTTGAGTTTCATTCTTCTGCATGTGGCTGTCCAGTTTTCCCAAAATTATTTGTGGAGGAGACTGTCTTTTGTCCATTGGGTATTACTTCCCACTGTGTTGAAGACTAGTTGACCACAGAGTTGAGGGCCATTTCTGAGCTCTCTATTCTGTTTCATTGATCTATGTGTCTGTTTTTGTGCCAGTACCATAATGTATTGATGATCACAGCTTTGTAATAGAGCTTGAAGTCTGGAATTGTGATGCCACCACTTTGGTTTTCTCTTTCAACACTCCTCTGGTCCCATACAAATTTTAGGATTATTTGTTTCAGCTCTGTGAAAATGTCTATGTCTTTTCATAGGGACTGCACTGAGTGTGTAGATTGCTCTGGTCAGCATAAACATTTCAAAAACAAAATAAAGAACCAGGTAATAGCCTCTGCCATAGATTTAATCAATATGATTATTTTTTTTTCAATATGATTATTTTTAATTGTAGTCTTTGCCTACAGATAAAGGGAAGCGTAGGCGAGATTTAAATAGAGATCAGTACAAATCAAGGTCATACTTTTTAAAGTACACCCCGTCACTACGGTGTAGAATAGACTGGAGGAGAGCAAAACCAAGTTCGGGATGACCCATTAGGATTTGGGCTGAACTGGGTGGTGATGACAAAGATGTTAAGATGGAAGTACACTGCTATGTAACGAGCGATGGCTCAGATGTGGCCACATTGCCTGTCATCACCATGCCTGCTAACACACTTGTATCGCCTCATAATTTTCAAAGGGAACCAGACTTCTCAGCTGCAATACCATAATGTTTACCATTTTTGGAGTCTATCATTGCCACATTAAAAATAGATAGGTTAAAAAAACACACAACACACACACACACAAAGAGAACACGACAAGTCTGATACTGTTCTACCACCAGGAGCGCAATCCTGCAGTGTCTGGAAAGTCGAAGATCCACAACGGGTGGTACCATATGCATCAGTTTCCCAGTGCTGTTGCAACAAATTACTATAAACTAAGTGGCTTAAAACAACACATGTATTTAATATCTTACATTTCTGGAGACAGGAAGTCTAGAATGGGATAGAGGAGCTGTGTTCCTCTGATGAGGGCTAGAGCACAATGCTTTTCCAGCTTCTAGAGGCCACCATGTTGCCTGGCTCCTGGATCCTGTCTCACATCACCCTGGCCTCTGCTTCTGTGTCTTGTCTCCTTCTTTGAACCTGATGTTCCTGCCTCATTCTTATATGGACCCTATGATTAATTTGGCCCAACCAGATAATCTAAGAGAATTCCCCATCTCAACATCCTGCATGAAATCACATCTGCAAAGAACCTTTTAAAATGTAAAGTTATATACTTCCAGGTTTCAGGGGTTGGGACAGGAACATCTTTTGGTTTGGGGGTCAGGGATGCGGGAGGATTGCTATTACTTTATTACCATATATATTAAATTCTCCTGTCATTATAGTTTCTACAGAACTTAAAACATAAAACACGGATGATCAGCTCCAATTCTACCATTCACCTAGTAAATGCATGTCACCTAATGACACCTAATGCATGTCAATCAATTATAATAATAAAACAAAAATACTGCTGAGTATTTTATGAGACTAAAATGAACAAAAGTGGCGTATTCGCTACAAGCACAGTGAAGTTCCATGAGTGGTGTAGTGAAATGAGGATGTTCAGCAGTTAGAAAGATGCAGGTTAACATCCCTTTTTTTGTCTTCTTTGAAATATGAGAATAATCTCTTTCCTCCTCTCCTACCTCCCCCCTTTCCTCTTCCTCTTCCTTCTTCTCCCTGTCTCTCATATCGTTACTGAAAGACTGAAGTCAAATAATTTTACAAACTTTCTGTTACCCAGTAAACACTCCATGACATGGCACCATTGTCTGCTCATGGGCATAAACCCACCCAAGGAATCCGCTATTCTGCTTCTATCATCTGAGTCCACACACTTCTTTCTTCATACCTCACACCAGTGAAATCACAGAGTTAGTGTGTGTATGTGTGTGTCTCATGTGTGCTGTCCCATGAACCTATTGTCTTTTTAGCTATTCCCAATTCAGATGGTATGAACATCCACACACAAGCATTCGGGGGCACATTGCCGTTGAGTCAGTATATCCACAGGGGACTGCTAGTTCGGCATATGTATGAACTGACCTTATGAGATGGCCACAGAGCTTCCCAGTGTGGCTGCAGCGACTTACAACTTTACAATCAAGGCACACGAGGGTCAGTTCTTCTGTAAGCTTGGCAATGTAGAATTTTTCCTTTTCAAATACCTTATTACTGAGTGACTGTTATCACATGTATATTTTTAATTTGTATTTCCCTGGTAATAATAACATTTCCCGTTTGTTGGCTTCCTGCTTGTAATCTTTAAAGAAATGTTCCAGACTTTCTATTATGTTTACTGCCTTTCCTTATATTGATAAATGGAAATATGTATGCATCAGCATATCTGAGAAACAGATCTTTATCAGGTACGTGTGTTGTTAATATATTTTTCCATCCTGGAAGGTGCATTTTTCCTCTCATAATAATATCATTAGAAAAAGAGTGTCTTAATTTTAATGGATTCCAATTTGTAAACCATTTCCTTAATAGTTACGGCTTCTGGTGGTCTGGTTGAGAAGTCAGGGCCTAAAATTAACAAGACAGTAAAGAAGTGTTGGAGAGGATGTGGAGAAAGGGGAAACCTCTTACACTGTTGGTGGGAATGCAAGTTGGTGCAGTCAGTTTGGAAAACAGTGTGGAGATTCCTTAAGAAATTAAATATAGAGCTGTCCTATGACCCTGAAATTGCACTACTGGGTATTTACCCCAAAGATACAGATGTAGTAAAAAGAAGGGCCATCAGTACCCTGATGTTCATAGCAGCAATGGTCACAGTCGCCAAACTGGAGACAGCCAAGATGCCCTTCAGTGGACAAATGGGTAAAGAAGATGTGGCCCATATACACGATAGAGTATTATGCCTCCATCAGAAAGGATGAATACCCAACTTTTGTATCAACATGGATGGGACTGGAGGAGATTATGCTGAGTGAAATAAGTCAAGCAGAGAGAGTCAATTATCATATGGTTTCACTTATTTGTGGAGCATAAGGAATAACACAGAGAACATTGGGAGATAGAGAGGAGAAGTGAGTTGGGGGAAATCAGAGAGGGAGATGAACCATGAGAGATTGTGGACTCTGAGAAACAAACTGAGGGTCTTGGAGGGGAGAGGGGTGGGGGGTTGGATGAGCCTGGTGGTGGGTATTAAGGAAGACATGTGTTGCATGGAGCACTTGGTGTGGTGCATAAACAATGAATGCTGGAACCCTAAAAATAAATAAAATAAAATAAAATGGAAAAAAAATAAAATAAAGTGAGAAAAAAAAATCATGGCCTAATCCAAGGTTATAATGATATATTTTTTGCACAAACTTCCAGAATATTCATTATTTTAACCTTTATATTTAGGTCCATAATCTCAGCTGAAATTAATTTTTGTTTTTATTGTAAATTTGGGGCAAAGTAATTTTTTTCTGTATGGATATATACTTGACCCAACACAATTTATTTATTTGTGATGCTTTTGAATGTCCTCCATGCTAGCATTCCATTTATGTATAGTAATTTATTTTATTTTAATCTCTATTTTTCTTTGTTTATTAAATGGGTTATGATCCCCAATCCACCCTTAAATGATGCAGTGCTTCATTGTCCCATCCAAATCTCAGGAAGAAAGCTTTCAGAACTTATCAATTCAATATATTGGGTTTTTGTTGTTTTGTTTTGTTTCTTAGAGATAGAGGTAGGGAAAGGGTGGCAGAAGGAGAGGGCAGAGAAAACCCAAGGCAGGCAGGCTCCACGCCCAGCACAGAACCTGACAAGAGGCTTGATCCCATGACCCTGAGATCATGACCTGAGTCAAAATGAAGAATCACTCAGGGGCACCTGAGTGGTTCAGTCATTAGGTGTCTGCCTTCGGCTCAGGTCATGCATGATCCCAGGGTCCTGAGATCGGACCCCACATCGGGCTCCCTGCTCAGTGGGAAGCCTGCTTTCCCTCTCCTAGTCCTCCTGCTTGAGTTCCCTCTCCTGCTGTCTGTCTTTCTCTCTGTCACATAAATAAATAAAATCTCTTAAATATAAATAAATAAAAAGAGATGCTCAACTAAATGAGCCAACCAGGTATACCTTTTCTGAGTTTTTAAAATTATAAATGAGTATGGATTTTTATAAATACTTTTTTCCTTTTGTATTCAAAAGATCATATAGTCTTCTTTTTTATGTTATGATGAATTACAGTCATTGAATTTTAAATGTTAAAAAATAACACAAAAAAATGCAAAACATTGCAAACAAACATCATGGTTTGTTACATAATGTCTCTTCTAAAAATTTCTGATATGGGCCCCCAAAAGGAAGACCACCCCTCTTTATTTATTCTTTTATATGGTTCCATTTCCTTGATTTGGGGCTAGCTCTGCAACTTGACCTGCTTTTGATCACTGGAGATAGTGAATTCTGAGACTTTCCAGCCCCCTCCAGCAATAAGTCCCTCTAGGGAAAGCCTGCTGACAGGGAAGAAATCACGCAGCACTGGTTCATCCGGACACTGAGGAAGCCCCGGTGAATAAGGTGGAGAGGCTGCACGGGGGTGAGGCTGCCCAAGCCACACGCAGCTGCGTCACCTTCCAGCACAGACGTTAGGGTTCCTGTCAGAGTCCCTGTCTGACTACACTTGTATTGAACATAATAATAATAATAATAATAATAATAATAATAATAAAGAAAATTCAAATAAAGGAGATAACATTAAGCAAAATTCCATTTCCTATTTGTTGAATTCTTCACAACAAACTTCATTCATTACAGCCTCTGAGATCGGGGCATGTCTACTTACGAGGACAGTTGATGACAAGTAAATCTGATTTTAAATTAGCAGCCTTGGGATCCTCTTCAGGCTCCCACCTATTCTTGATTCATTCGACGAACACCATTTACTAAACATTTACTGGAAGCTGCTGTGCTATCTTCAGGGAATGGAACAGGAAGCAAGAGTTCAGAAAAGTCACTTTAAACCCAAAGATCCTCTCTTTTAAGATTAGGTAACCAGCAATTATTTATAATGTAAAGTGATATGCAGAAGCTGTGACCATCTCTTTGGACAACAGTATGTACGAATCTCTATGGTTTTTACAGAGAACGGACTGAAGGCTCCCAGAGGGGCGAGGGGTAGGGGGCGGGTTAAAGAGGTGACGGGTATTAAGGACTGCACTTGTCATCATGAACACAAGAGCGACGTATGGTAGTGTTGAATCACTAAGTTCTGCACCTGAAACTAATACTACACTGTACATTAACTCACTGGAATTAAAATAAAACAATTTTAAGAAGTGGGGGGGAAAAAAGAAAGAACAAAAGAAAGACCCCCCCCCCAAAAAAAAACCACCTGCCTGAACCGAAGCTATTCAATGCACGGACCAGTAGGAGATCACAATAAATTGCTATTTTAAACTACCAACTTAGGGGTTATTTATTGTTATTTTGTTTCTAAGCAACAGATCATTGAAACAACTGGTATTTGATCTGCTGATCCTCCACTTAGGACTTCTGTGCCAATTTTCATGAGAGAATGGTGTGTAATTTTCTTTCTCATAAGGCTTGTGTAAAATTTTGGTTAATCATGCTTTATGAAGCGAGTAGCTATGTATTTTATCTGAAGGAGTTTTTGTATTATCAGCGATACACACTCTCTTTGAAATTCTCCGGTGAAGGAAGCTCAGCAGGGAGAGGACTCTGTGGAATTCAGTAAAAAGTTCATTAACAGATTACAGAATATTTCAGATTTTCTGTTTCTTCTAATGTTTATTTGATCTAAATCTTCAAAGTTATTGACCGAAATGTGTTTAAAGTATTTTTTGTTATGTGTTTAAAATACACACACAGTATTTCCCATTTCTGTTTTCTTCCTATTTTTCGGGGGCGTGTGGGGAGGCAGCAAGGAGGAGATTGCAAATCAAAAATATATGTTTATTACTTTACTTTCAACTTTTCAGGGTCACTAAAGATGTGTCTATGATAAGCAACAGAGAGTTGGGTTTTAATTTTTAAAATGTGGCTGATAATATTTGTTTTAGTGGGAATATTTAGTTCATTCATGTTTAATATAATCACCATTTTATTTGGATTCAACTTTCCCATTTTGTTATTAATTTCCTATTTGTTCTGGTGACTCTAATTTTTTTTATATCCTTTCCTAACTTCTTTTGGATTATCAAGATTACTATTACAACACAGTAATTGCTATTATTATAACTATTCTTATTTTTCCACTCTTCCCTCTATTAGATTTTTAGTTCAACATATTTGCTGTAAGTATCTTCCACTTTTAAGTCGTTTTTCTACAGATTTTCACAGGTACCAATGAGTCATCAGAGGTATTCAAAATTAGAACCCATCACATCCCTGATGGTCAAGATCATTGCTTTCCTTTTTTACATTTACTAATTCAACCTCTTTTTAATCTCCTGACTTTTGTGCCATTGTTTGCATATGATTTAATTCTACATACGTACATTTTAAACCAGCAAACATTATTTTTGTTTCTACGGCCAACACGCATTTAAGTTTACATACGTACTCTTTTCTTTTTTTTAAACTAAAATCTTCAGTCCCTCTGCTTTTCTATCCAGAATTTATTCCCTTCTGCTTCATATGCTGCCCTTCGTATTCACACTGGTTTGCTGCCGAGGACTTAGCCCAGTTTTTCCTTAAATGTCCTTATTTTATTTTTACATTTTAACATATTTTTGGAAGATATAGACTCCAGGCTGGAAGTTATTTTATTTCAGGAATCAATATAGTTTCCATAATCTCTACAGAAACACATATCAGAATATTATTGTGGTTTCTTTTTTTTTTTTTTTTTTTTTTTGACGGTAATGTGATCCCTCCCATTTTTTTGCTGATTTAAATTTATTTTCTTCTTCTCTTTGGCTTCAGCATTTCGACTATGATGTGCATGGTGTGGTTCTTTATATCCATCCTGCTTGGTGTTTATAGTTTCTTGAATCTGTGACTTAATGTACTTCCTAAGTTGTAAAAAATCGTCAGTCATTATCTTCTTTTGCTTCTCCATCTGGAATTCTCACTGAATATTTTTTTAGATCATCTAGCTGTGTACCATATGTCTCATACTCTTTTATGTATTTTTTATCCTTTTCTCTCTTCATTTTTCAATATGATATTTTCTACTGATTTCAGTAATTTTCTATTCTGCTACGTCTTACTTGCTATTCAGCCTAAATTTTAATCTCAAATTTAGTTATCTTATTTTCAGCTCTAGAATTTCCATCTGGTTCTATTTTAATGGATCTCAGTGGTAAAAAAAAAAAAAAAAAATCCATCTTTCTTTATACATGTTTATCACAGTTCTTTTAAAGTCTCTCTCTGATAACTGTAATATCTGGATCATTTATGGTTCTTAGTCTATTGTTTTTCCCCCTTTTAGTGTTTGCTCATTTTATCCTGTTTTAATCAGGAATTGAGAATCCTGGATATACTGTATGAAAGTATATAGAGGCTCTAAGGGATGCCACTTTCCTTCTGAGATTACTTAAATTTCTCCTGGAAGACCACTGATTAGAAACAGATGGAGTAAATTATACTTTAAGTACTTTTAATTTCATTTTTAAGTAATATGTGTCGCTATAGGAAAAACATGAAAATACTCCACTGTCTTCGAAAAAATTATTTTACAACTTTCTACACTTGAATTTGAAGGTCTAGCCTTAAGCTCAGCTTATTCTGATACTTAATTGTAGTGGTTTTCATAACTGAAAAGTATCCGCACAAAATACAAAATGATACCAGCAGAGTAAGTGCACTGTTGTTCTCCCCTGCTGAATATGGTTCCACGAATTATTTTCCATTTCCAAAATTAATTGAGAAAGGAGTGAATTAAGCAGGAAGAGACAATGCTAAAATAAAATTTCTGGGTTAGAAAATGACCAGAAAGTAATCCAGGGCCATAAAACAGAATCACTGGGGTTATCTGCTACACTAGAAAAGACTTTATTTGCATTCCTAGTAAAAAAAAAAAAAAATCTATAAATTAGCATGTAACTTCCCTATGTCTGGCACCTTTAAATATAATGAACAGCGAGGATGTCTATCAAGTGAGTATACAAGTCAGGACCGAGGGTATTGCCTGAATTGCATTATTTTGTTACATCTAAAAATTCACTTTCCTTAATGAGTCAATTGTCAGTTCAGGATTTCGGTTTTTCATTGGGTAAAATTTCTAACTTTTAGGAAAAATTTTGCTCCCTATAAATTATCAAATATAAAATAAAAGATATTCACCTGGAAAATTCTTAGGTGGTCTTCACCCCTGCATGGCACTGAAAAAATCCACATCATCCAACATATCCCCCTATTTCTTTCTCATGGTTTTCTGACAGTGGTATATGGTCAAAAATTCGAGGGGAGAAATGAGAGGGGAAAACTAGAAATAGAAATCTACCCTTTTTTCTCTAATTTTCTATGACTGGAAGTACCTAACACACTACCAAACCTCAGCATTCATATCATCACATTTTTAACAACATGAAATAGTCTTTTAAAAATATTTTCATTATTTGGACTAAAGAAAATTGGACTATCAAAACATCACATATATCCATAAAACACTGACAAAAAGGTAGAATAAAGAAGTCACAAAATAATAGTACACTACTGTCTGAATCCACTTTCTATTGTGCAAGGTGTCAAGTTAGGGCAAAACGGCTGTGGGGAAGATCAGAAATGCTCAGTGCATCACCCACCCATCTTGTGGAATTATCCAGGAGCATCTCGACTCCTCCTTTGTGTAGAGAGCATCTCCGCATTTTGTGACATAATGAATTCTGCTCTAAGCAAACTGAACACCTCCTAAATCTTACTAAAAAAAATACTAATAAAAAAATAAAAATAAAAATAAATAAGTAGGTCTGTTTAGGTGGAAGGAATAAAGCAACTCCCTAGTTTTCTCCCAGAAGTTTTCCTCCTCATCTTCCTCTCTCCCTCACCCCCACCTTCTTTGCGAGTTTCCCAAATGTTCGGATTTATACTCATGAAAATATTTACAAATCCACAGACTACTGAATGTTTGGTGTTGACATATTTAGAGCAAAACCAGACATTTTTTATAAGGATGTAGTTAAAAATATCCACTTCTCATTCTTTTTGTTTTCCCTTTGGTCAAGGTTTTGATATTTTACCAATGAAGACTTGTGAACTGATAACATCTACAATCATGTATTTGTTCCCATAGTCCTTGAAATTCTTAACCGTCTTGATTCTGAATCACCATCTTTCTTCTATCCAGCAACCCTGTAATGTGGGAGCGAAATCTTGGAATTTCTGTTGGGGAAATTCTCACCTTCCATAAGGTGGAGTTGAAAGGAATTTGAGGAGTATCTTTCTTACTTCTGTACTTGAAATTTTTTTCTATGTAATATAATGGAAGGCACAATTATTTCAGTTCTCACAAAAATACTAGTATGACAGCTGAATTTCTCAATGTGGCTATGCTGTACTCCTCTGTAATTCAAATACTAAAGTAGATGTTTTTGTGAAATGTCTTGGAGATGTTATTAAAGTTCATAATAAGTTCAGTTTAGAGAAGGAAGATGATCTTGGATAATGGGAGTGGACCCCAGATTCAGCGAGTTGTCTGAGGCTTCCTGAAGAAGACACTTAGCCCACAGAACGGCCGCTGAGCTCACAGCCCAGTTCCGGCCTGCTCTTCCTGACAGCCTGCCCTGTGGATCCGACACCCCTACCTGGCGGCCCCGGCAATCACGTAAGCCAATTCCTGTAATAAATCTTTCAGTGTATATCCCCTATTGGCTCTGTCTCTTGGACTGAACTCTACCAGCACAACTAATAAAGTAAAACACAATTACATGTCACAGGCTTGTACTCAGAGACGACAAACATAGAAATCAATTCCAACCCCCTAAAATTCTCTTCCATTCTTCAAGCTAGTGTTAAAAACACTTCGAGAATTTACCATGAGCAAGGCATTAGATCAAACACAAGAGGATACACAAGCTTCAAAGTTTAGCTGTGTTACTATCAACAAAGAGCAGAAGGAATGTCATAAGAGAAGAGTGTGTTGTGTTGCTGTAACTACGCACGGAGACCAATGTGTCCAGATGTAGACTCACTGAGTGTCCCAGAACAGCCTGGGCTTGTAACTGTTACTGTAGGGTGTTTGATCGGTTCACGGAAAGTATCTGAAGATAATGCACTCTCTGGTATTTTGAGAGCAACATTATTTTTTGTTTATTTCTGTGTTCATTTCCAGAACAATATCTGTGTCTCTATTCAGGGCTTATTTTTAATTTTTCAATTAATTAACATCAAAAATATGGTGAAATAAAACCTAGTCTTTGCAAGTATTCACACGCCTAAGGCACTGACCAAAAATACATATAATGTGTCGCTCATCTCCTTTCACTTGAATTTTTCAAAAGATCTATGCCTGGAAGATAACTTATTGCATTCTCTTTGATTAGAGAAGCTGATGAAAATTTAACTGGCAAATAGAAGTTCCAGTTCAACCTATCCACTAATTAAGCAGTATTTTCTTTTTTAAAGCAGAGAAGTAATTGAATCATTCAAAGAAAAACCAGAACTTAACAACACGGCTCCCAGAACGTGGCATCCGCACGGGAACCTCACACAGACAGTACATGGTATTTTTCACTGTAAAGGCTCAAAAATTACATATAATTCAGAAAAATAAACTTGTAAGACAAAAACCTAGAGAGGGACTTCTCCACTAATCCGTTCAGTAAACACCTGTTGCTTACTAAGCGCCGGACGCTGTGGGAAACCAGATGAACAGGCTGGAGGGGGGGAGCCACCACCATCCCGGGGTTCCGTGTTGAAGAGAAACACGCAGACCCAAGGCAAGGGCATGCGCTCACGGCTCATTCCAATGAGTGTATGAGACAGAAAGCCACCGAGCACCGTCACACTGGGGGCACATGAAAGGGGGGACGGAGCCAGCCAGCGAGGCTCTGGGGTGAAGAGAAGCGTGGCTCAGGGCAACGAGAAGACCGTGTCACCGTGGGGGGACACAGAGGAGCATCACGTGGAGCCATGGTCCGGTTTCATCCAGCTTGTTCCCAACCACCTCTAATAGAAGCAATGTTGTGATCACCATCTTTATAAACCCATCCAACTTCAATAATTTCCTCGTATCAAGTCCTAAAAGGGGAACTGTTGGGTCAAAGATTATATTTTTTACGATTTTTTAAAAAAATTTTATTTTTTAAAAAATTTCTTTTAAACACAATCCCAAATTGCTTGAGGGTCAGGTTAGCCTAAGACTCATTAGCCACAATTACTAATGGCTGATGGATTCTGCAGACATCTTCTTCCATGTCAAGAGACAAACTTTATTCCACGAAAGCCAAAGGTGGTAAAAAATAGTCCGTAAGTCCACGTACATTATTTTCTAGAAGGAAAGCCAGCTGGGATGCGTAACACATTTAACCGGTAATGAGCTCATTTCCTCCCGGGCCCTGAGTCCGACCCTCTGCACCCACACAGTTGTGGTCATTCTGCCCCGTAGACCCCACATGAGGCTGCTCACGTGTTCACTCTGATGCTCTCTGTCTTCTCCTAGGTACCTGTCATCTCTTTTGTAAACTTCTATTTTCTATCCTGCATTTTATGGAAATTTGGATAGTTGGTAAAACAAAACAAAAACCTGTCCCTCCCCATTCCTATATTTGGACTTAACCCCAAGCTGACGGCATCAGGAGCTGCGACCTCTAGGAGACAATCAGGTCACGAGGGCACAACCCTAAACTCTCCCACCATTCATTCACGTGAGGACACAAAGAGAGAAAGCCGTCTGTGAGCCAGGAGCCAGGTTCTCACTGCACATGGAGTCTGTCGACACCTTGATCTTGGACGTTCCAGCCTCCAGAACCACGGAAAATAAATCCCTGTTGTTTATAAGCTGTCCTATGACAGCAGCCCAACTGCACTAAGAAAAGCCCTGAGACAGAACTGCAGACAGCAGACGGTTCTCAAAATACAATCTCCAGACCAGCAGCTTGAGACTCATTTGGGAATGTGTCAGAGATATAAATTCCTGAGTCCCACACCAGACCGACGGAGTCAGGACTATGGGGATGGGGCTCAGCCACCCATGTGTTACCCAGTACTCCTCTGGGTGACTCCGAAGTATGCTCAAATCAGCTAGTTCATGTTACCTGGTAGAAAAAAACAATTTCAGTTTCATCATGAGGGCACCTGCTCTGAGTTCAAACCACTGTCTAGCTGTGTGACACTGGGAGAGTACATTAACGTCTCTCGGCCTTACTGTTAAACAGAAAGAACACCTGCAACTAATGAGTGAATGTATAAAGAGCGAGAGCACAAAGGAAGTGCCTAATACACAGGGGAGGTTGCACCTCGGATGATGATTAAGATAATGAACATGCAAATAAAGAAGAATTTCTGTGCCCTAGTTTTGGTCTTCGGGCCATCCATGACCAGCATTCGGTTTCACGTACCCTCGCCTCTAATTCTGTAACTTTAAAAAAAAAAAGATTTTATTTATTTATTTGACAGAGAGAGAGAGATCACAAGTAGGCAGAAAGGCAGGCAGAGAGAGAGAGAGGGGGGAGCAGGGAGCCCAATGTGGGTCTCCATCCCGGGACCCTGAGATCCGGACCTGAGCTGAAGGCAGAGGCTTAACCCACTGAGCCACCCAGGCACCCCTGTAACTCAGACTTCTTATCTGACACACAGAGGAATGATTCAGGGTCGTGAACCAGAGCACAAGTCACACCAAACAGAAATCTCTGCTCCACTTGAGGTTTCCCGATTTAGCAAATAAAAATACAGGAGACACAGCTACCTCTGAGTTTCAGTCAGTAAATATTTTGAAATCTAATGATACCCAGTGGAATACGTAGAACACATTTACATAATAATATTGTTACTTACCTGAAATGCAAATTTACCTGGATGTTGTGTGTTTTATCAAGCAACCCTTCCTACCACACTCAATGCTGTGTACAGCTACCAAGTGACTTAGCCTCTCTGTGTCAGTTTCTTCATCTGTAACAAGGAAGTAATAACAGTACCTACAGTCCAGGGTTGCTGTGAAGAGTAGAAAGTGTGTATATACTATGCTTATATATGTGTGTGTGTGTGTGTGTTTACAAACACAGAATGGTCTTTTTTTCTTTTTTTCAGCGTTCCAAGATTCATTGTTTATGCACCACACCCAGTGCTCCATGCAGTCCGTGCCCTCCTTAATACCCACCACCAGGCTCACCCAACCCTCCACCCCCTCTTCTCCAAAACCCTCTGTTTCTCAGAGTCCACAGTCTCTCATGGTTTGTCCCCCCCCTCCAATTTCCCCCAACTCCCTTCTCCTCTCCATCTCCCCACGTCCTCCATGCTATTCCTTATGCTCCACAAGTAAGTGAAACCATATGATAATTGACTGTCTCTGCTTGACTTACTTCACTCAGCATCATCTCCTCCAGTCCTACCCCTCACACCAGTGAAAACAACAAAGATTAGCAGGACAGGAAATGACAGATGCTGGCGAGGATGTGGAGAAAGGGGAACCTCCTACACTGTTGGTGGGAACGCAAGTTGGTGCAGCCACTTGGGAAAACAGCATAGACGTTCCTCAAAAAGTTGAAAATAGAGCTACCCTGTGACCTAGCAATTGCACTACTGGGTGTTTACCCCAAAGATAGAGATGGACCCCAATATTCATAGCAGCAATGGCCACAATCACCACCTATAGAACGGTCTTATAAATAGTAAATATCAACCTAGAACATTATCTTTAATTATTTATGAAACATAACAGGTTTTCATTTCAATCCATGACAAGGCCTCTAATTTATTGTTTGGAAAAGAGTATTGGTTGGAGCCAGAACAACTTACAACGAAATGTTTTGAAGATATGGAATTCTACTTAAGTAGAATTCATTAGCATATAAATATTTCTTTCAACAAGAGAAATAAGGGACACAGACTTCGTAACTGCTACATACAAAAGCTTTACCAGGTTTATCTCAGAAGTTGGTACTCGATACACAAAATAACCAAAGCTTTTACTAAATTCTTCTAGAATATTTTTTGGATTCTAATGAGTTTTCAAATCAGCTTTATATAGTTAACTAGTACCAGCTAAATTCTATTTTTCATAGAAAAAAAAACAACTCAAGATTGTCGGGTTTGCAGAGTTTATGTTCTTTGAATGTATCTACTGTGGGAAATGAAAGTCATTGCTGAGTTGGTAGCTCATGTAATAGTTTTTATATTCCATGGACTGAAGTTAGGAATAGATTAATGGTTTCATTTTATTTCTCTCATTTCTCTAGGCAAAGAAATTTGTCAATAAAACTCTTCTTATGTTTTGAAGATCTGGCACCAATGGAAATATATAAAAGTAAAAAAATATATCATGCTAGAAATAAGGATGCCTATTATTTGGAAATACTTTAATTCATTTTTGTCAAGTTTGTTTAATAGTCGTTGGGCTGGTTTAAGTGAAATGCTGTATTTTTAGGAAAAAATTATACAAGAAAGAACACATGACATATCAGGCCAAATCTTATTAGTGTATCATGTCTATAAGATACATGTTTTTCGTGTTTTTGTTTTCACTAGAAGAAGTATAGAAAACTCAAATGTTCTAAGTTAGTATTTTATAGGTATAGGGTAGGATATATTTTTGGTAATACACATTTCTGAACAGAATAGTAAAATGATGAACAACGATGAAAACTTACCGCATTCTATTAAAATAGTAAAACTGTATCTCTTGACAATACTTCACTTTTAAATGTTAAGGCAGGCGGGAAAGAGTGTTTAAGGGAGTCCCTGACTTCCACATTCAACACCCGTTTCTCACCATGCCTTCGGCCATCATCAGCATTAATGGAGGGTTTACATTTACAAAGCCACCTCAGAAAATCTTATGAAGAAAGTAGATCTGGTGTTACTTTGACATTATTTTAGATGTTTTTGTGTAGAGCCCAAGCACTTTAATAATGGTCCTATGTCTGTCTTGCTCCACACTGACCCTCTCCCTTCTTCCTGTCTTCCTTCTGAAGACCAGCCATGATCACGGCCACCTCAGTGCCCCCAACACAGAACCGTCCACGCCCATGAGCACGGCCTCTGCCGTGATCACAGTTTTCACTATCCCTCACCTCACAACCACTGCTCCGGCCGTGCGAGAAGGTTGGGAATTCATCCAACCCCTTCAAGCCATGCTCTAAGCTGTTACTGTTCTCTGTTTACCTTCCCTTCCATGTTACCCTCTCCTACATACATCTTTTTCCCTGGCTGATGGGTCATTATTCTTCATGCTTCCAATCACTTCTGTCTGGTACAACTAGGAAGTTACTCTGGGCAGCCAAGTCTGGCGGCCACTATCAGAGATCGCAGTACCGTTCTGTACTCGACCACGTAGACACAGTATTCACATCACCTATTTACCTGCTTCCTTTTCTCACTAGTCTAGATCTTCGAGGATGGAGACTGTCCTCTTCGTGGTTGTAGCCCTGTACTGCTCTGTGATCCAGCATATAAAGGTTCTCAAATACTGCAGCAACATACAAACGGTTTCACCATTTACATACTGGGAAGTGGACAATAACAAACTATTTGTGTTACTCAGGAACTACACAATGAGAATTATTCCTGAAGCCTTGGGGTGTAACAGGATCAGGACCGAACTGGATATAAACACGTTTCTCTCATTCTTCTCCATTCAGAATTCTTTCCAATTAAGGCTGCAGCTCTCCACTCCTTGTCAACGTCACACTTCCATTTTTTTATTCTTTAAGATTTTGTATCTAAGTAAGCTCTACATCCAACATAGGGCTTGACGTCATGGCTCCAAGATTAAGAGTTGCATGCTCCTCCAACTGAACCAGCCAGGTGCCCCATCAATGTCACGTCTTGAAAAATACTGTCTTCATATAATGTCTCTGTAGCCTCACCCTTCCACCACTGTAATCTGGCTTCTGTCTTCCCAATCGACTGAATTTGTAAGATGTTAGAATGAATCTTCATGTTATCCCATCAACATCCCCACTACGGTCCACAAGTACCGTACTTTCCTAACATCTTCTACATCCTTGGCTTCTTTTCAGTCTCCCTTCCTGGCTTCCTCTCCACCCGATCTTCAATGTCACATACCCCAGGGTTTGACCCGCAGTCCCTCACTTATGTCAGTACCCGAGGTCCCTCTGTATCCACTGCCCACCTGCCATCTCCACTTGGCTCTGCCATAGGCTTCTCGATATCAGGAAGACCTCCATGCACCTGATTACCACATATCTGGCCCATCTCAGTACTTACAATCCATCCTTTTCTTCATTTTACTTCTTCTTTCCATCAGCAAATACTCTAGGTTCTTTTTTTATTTTTCTTAATGTCCTAAATGCATTTTTTTAAAATAAATTATACAGCTCCCAGCCTGGTCCAAGCCACCGTGACAGTTCACCTAGATCATCCCTTACCTGATGGCATTTCCACTAATATTACTCTTTAATCCATTCTCAACACAACAATGAGGCTAGAGTAATCTTTGCAAAATGCCAATCAGAAGGTTCCTTCACCTACTTATCCCCTCTAATCTCTGGGTTACCGTTAGAATAAAATTTTTACAAAGGTCTTTCATGCTCTGACCCTTGCTTATATTCTCCACATTTAGATAATGCTTCACCCTCACTCCTCTAATCCCTTCAGTTCACTGACTTCCATGATTTCCTTGTACAACCAAGCTTTCTCTGGCCTCTGGGTCTCATCTTGGTCCCTCTGCCAAGAACGTTCTCTTCCCACAGTCTCGCATTTTTCTTGCCTGAGGTTTGGGAGGCCGCCACCCTGTCCACTTTATTTCTTTTTTTCTTATCTTGTTTACTTGGTAATTATCTAATTTTTGCTTCCTGGTTATTGTCTTTCTGTCCTCACAACCCACCTGCCAACACAAATCACAGTATTTGTCATCTTCACGGTGACACTCCAGTGCAAACATTGTGGGGCCCCTGGACACTCGCTGACTGAGCAACAGGAATGGATACTCCTGAGCACAAGCATCGTCACTGCGCCTCAGTTTTGGCTCCTATACAATGGGAAGCTGTGGACATGATCATGTGCGGACTGAAGTCCTCAAAGGACTTGAATTTCTGAAGCTATTTATTATTGATCAAATGTTTATTTACACAGTACAGTGTGCAGTACACTGAGCAAAGCAGAGATGTAAAGCAAACTGAAAATCTTTAAGAAAACAAGACTAGAACGGGCCAGTGGGTCACGTGTTCTCTGAGAAACACACTACCATACAAACAAAAAGAGAGAAAATCAAGTCCTCAGTGGTTTTTTTGTGTGTCTGAACTGCATCCATTTTCTTAAATTGTCAGGATATGAGCTTGTAAAATTTGTCAACAATAATTAATGGCTGATTTAAAAATTACTAAAATATATCCATATACAACTATTTTATTTCATTTTGGCAAAAACCAAGGATTTGATAAAAACCAATAATTTGAAAATTGTTTTATTCTTTTAAAAATAACATTATTATTTTTTATTATTTATTATATATTTAATCATTGTTTATTATTATTATTTTTTAAAGGAATGTTTTGTTTTTGGCAGAAATTAATTTGCTATGAATCATGGCACTTAGAATTTAAAACTCAGAATCTTTGTTTACCCAAATACAAGTTCCTGTAGCTGCTTTCCCAGTAACTAGTGGCTCTCTACCCGACATTCTTCTCTGCCTCTTTCCCCTTCCTCCTTACTTTCAGAATGGAACTGTCTGGTCCCCTTGCCTCCTCCACAAGGTGACATGCTTCTCCACAAGGTGACATGCTTCTGAGTGGACTGCATCATCTGTCAGTGGCTCCCAACACTCTGAAGACTCCATAATTATCCCACCTTCCTGGAAGTAAATGCTTTCATCATGAGCATTTGATATAATTCCAACTACTATAATATGAAAGTCTATCACAGGGTTTTTGCTAAATATTTAATTGCTCTTGAAAAAAGAAAAAAAAAAAAAACCAACAAACAGCTCCTTTTCTTTCAATGGCCTCTTTCTTCCCTGGGCATAGGTATTTCCTGGAATACTGCAGCCACCCAACAACACAAGAGGAAGTACTCAAAGGAATAAGCTGACACTCCAGGGACGGCAGAGTAAAACATGCAAAAAGCCTGGTTCCCTGGGATGTTCCTTGATAATCCATTTCAGTAAACATTTGGCATGTAATTCCATGTCCATTACCGACCTGAAATATAGAGTTTTTTATAATGATTGTGGCAAACCATATTTAAACAAGGTAGTATGTTTCATTATGGCTATTAAAATCACTATTTAAATATGGATTCAGTCACATCAAAGGTCAAATTAAAAACCCTTGTCTAGGAACTCGGGAAAATGGAGGAGGACGATCATCGGCTCGCCTCCTCGCACAGACAGACACACCAAGGTTGGAACCACATATAATACACCTCACTCTAAAAACAACCCGATGACTGTCAGAACAGTTCTTCCACAGCTAGAGATATAAAGAAAAAGCCACACTAAGAAGGGTAGGAGTGGAAGAGACGCAGATGGGAACCAACCAGACTACATGAGGACCACAAGCGGGAAGGCTATCCCAGGTGCAGAGGACCTCCTTCTGGAGCAGTGTGGGCATCAAGCCACGCGTGGGGCATCCTCCGCTCTGCGGATCTAATGCGGGAAGATGAGCCCCATAACACTCAGCTTTGAAAATCAGCAGAACCCGAAGGACTTTAAAAATCAATGAGGTTGACCTCTAGGGGAGCCAGACAGCTCTAAGAAACTGAGACTCTGTTGTCAAAGGGCCAGAAAACTGTATCACTCGTTCAGATACCCGGCACAGAGGCAGCAGTGTGAAAATCACCCAAGTTAGAATGGGTGAGGGAGATTAATAAATTAATTCTAGAGCATGTTTCAGAGACACAAAGATTTGTAGAATGGAAGTGCTGGTGGGCACCATTTTCCTTACCCTTCCAAGGTGACCCAGTGCTGGCAAGGGTCAGTTCTGAGATTCTCCATCTTCCTGGCTAGTACTGATCTCCCTGCCCTGGCATTCCCCTACAGACCCGCCCCGCCCAACCACCTGCCTTTGCAGGCATTATTACCCCCCCCCCCAAAAAATTGAACAGATCAATGAAACAGGAGCTGGTTCTCTGAAGAGATCAACAAAATTAATAAAACTTTATCCAGACTCATTAAGAAAGGGGGGGGGATGACTCAATAAACAAAATCAGAAAGAAGAGAAATAATAGCTGACACCACAGAAATACAAATGATTTTAAGAGATTATTATGAAAAATTATATGCCAACATCCTGGACAACCTAAAAGAAATAGATAAATTCCTACAAACATATAACCTACCAAAACTGAAGAAGCAAAAATAGAAAATTTGAACACCTGATGACTCCCAACAAACAAAAGTCCAGGGCTACGTGGCTTCACAGGTGAACTTTAGCAAACACTGAAGTAAGAATTAATACCTATTCTTCTCAAACTATTCAAAAATAAAGAGAAAAAGAGAGAAAGAATGAAGGAAGAGAGAGAGAGAAAAGAAGGAAAACATCCAAATTCATTCTATGAGGCCAGCATTACCCTGATACCAAAACCAGATAAAGACACTACCAAAAAAAAAAAGAGAGAGAGAGAGAGAGAGAAAGAGACCGAGACTGAGAGATAGAGAACCACAGGCAAATAAATCTGAAGAGCATAGATACAAAAATCCTCAATCGAATATTAGCGAACCAAATCCAACAATACATTTTAAAAAAATTATTCACCATGATCAAGTGGATTTACTGCCAGGATGCAAGACTGGTTCAGTTTTCACAAATCAATCAGTGTAATCCATAACATTAGTAAGAGAAAGGATAAAAAATTATATGATCATTTGAATGGATGATTAAAAACCTTCAAGAAACTAAGTTTAGAGGAAACATACCTCAACATAATAAAGGCCATATCTGAAAAATCCACATGTAACATCATACTTAGTGGGGAGGGGGAAGGAACAAGAGAAGGTTGTCTAAGCTTACCACTTTTACTCATCACAGTACTGGAAATCCTTGCCACAGATATCAGACAACAAAAAGAAATAAATGGCATCCAAATTGCTAAGGAATATGTAAAACTTACACTATTTGCAGATGATGTGATCCTATTTGTAGAAAATCTTGAAGACTGCACCAGAAAACTACTAGCACTGACCAATGAATTCAGTAAGGTGACAGGTTACAAAATCAATGTACAGAAATCCACTGCATTTCTATACACTAATAATGAAGCAGCAGAAGGAGAAATTATGAAAACAATCTCACTTACAATTGCACCAAAATAATAAAATGCCTAGGAATAAACCTAAGTAAAGAGGTGACAGAACTGTATCCTGAAAAGTATAAAACACTGATGAAAGAATTTTAAGACAACAGAAAGAAATGGAAAAACATTCCATGCTCATGGATTGGGAGAGCAAATATTATTAAAACGTCCATACTACTGAAAGTGATCTGCAAATTTAATGCAATCCCTATCAAAATACCGACAGCATTTTTCATAGAACTAGAAGAAGCAATCCTAAAATTTGTGTGCAACCAAAGAACGCTAGAAAAAGAAAAACAAAACTGGATGTATCACAACTTCAGATTTCAAATTATACTACAAAATTGCAGTAATCAAAACAGTATGGTGCTGGCATTAAAAAAAAAAAAAAAGACACATAAATCCAACAGAACAGAAAAGAAAGCCCAGAAATAAACCCACAATTATATGGTTAATTAATGTCTGATAAAGCAGGAAAATATGAAATGGGAAAAATAGTCTCTTCAACAGGTGTAAGGAAAACTGGACAGCCACATACAGAAGAATGAAACTGGACCACTTTATCACACCATACACAAAAATAAACTCAAAATGGATTGGGGACCTAAGTGTGAGATGTGATATCATAAAAGTCCTAGAAGAGCCCATAGGCAGTAACTTCTCTGGCATTGGTTATGGCAACATCTTTCTCATTATGTCTCCTGAGGCAAGGGAAACAAAAACAAAAACAAACTACTGGGACTACACCAAAATTAAAAGCTTCTGCACAGCAAAGTGATAATCAACCAAACTTAAAAGCAAATTACTGAATTGGAGAAGCTATTTGTAAATGACACATCTGATAAGGGACTAGTATCCAATATATATAAAGAACTTAAAGGCAACTTATCTTTGAAAAAGCAGGAGAGAATATCCAATGGAGAAAAGACAGTCTCTTCAACAAATGGTGTTGGGAAAACTGGACAATTACATGCAGAAGAATAAAATTGGACTGCTTTCTTACTCCATACACAAAAAATAACATTAAAATGGATGAAAAACCTAAATGTGAGACAGGAAAACATCAAAATCCTAGGGGAGAACACATGCAGCAATATCTTTGACCCTGATCAGCTGTAGCAAATTCTTACTAGATACGTGTCTGGAGCCAAGGGAAACAAAAGAAAAAATGAACTATTGGGACTATCATCAAGATAAAAAGTTTCTGCACAGTGAAAGAAACAATCAACAAAACTAAAAGGCAACCTATGGAATGGGATAGGGTATTTGCAAATGACATATCTCGTAAAGGATTAGCATCCAAAATCTTTAAAGAACTTCCCAAACTCAACATCTGAAAAACAAATAATCCAGTTAAGAAATGGGCAGAAGACATAAATAGATATTTTGTCAAAGAAGACATCTGTATATCTAACAGATACATGAGAAGATGCCCAACACCACTCATCATCGGGGAAATGCAAATCAAAACTATGATGAGACACTACCTGATATCTAGCAGAATGGCTAAAATTAACAACACAGGAAACAAGAGGTGTTGGCGAGGATGTGGAAAAAGGAGAACCCTCTTACACTGTTGGCGAGAATGCAAACCCGTCCGACCACTCTGGAAACAGTTTGGAAGGTCCTCAAAAAGTTAAAAATAGAACTACTACTCTATGACTCAGCAATTTCAGTACCAGGTATTTACCCAAAGGATACAAAAATATGGACTGGAAGTGATACATGGCCCCTGATGTTTATAGCAGCATTATCAGCAATAGACAAATTATGAAAAGTGCCTAAATATCCACTGACTAATGAACGGATATAGATGATGTGGTATTTATACTCAGTGGATTACTCAGCCTCATAATGAAAGAAACCTTGCCATTTGCAAAAACATGGATGGGGCTGGAGGATATTATACTAAGTGAAATACATCAGAGGATGACGAATGCTGTATAATTCCACTGATACGTGGAATCTAAAACACTAAACAAATGAACAAACAAAACAGAAACAGACTCATAAACACAGAGAGCAAACTGGTAGTTACCAGAGGAGATGGGAGAGGGTATGAGTTAAACAGGTGAAATGGATTAACCAGCACAAACTTCTAGCTTTAAAGTAAATGTCACAGAGTTAAAAAGTACAGTCTAGGATATATAATCAATAACTTTGTGTGGTAACAACACATACTGTTGTGGGTGTTTCATAATGTATGTAAATGTTGATTTTACTGGTTTGTACACCTAAAACTCACATAACAGGTATCTCTATACTCCAATTTTAAAAATGTTAAAAATAAAATATAAAGACATTTGCTGAAATGTCTGTTTTTTGTTTTCTCCAAAGAGCAAACATTCCATCTGTTAATAGGTCAATTTTTTGAGCTTTTTTTCCCCCATGAGTCAAATAAAGCTGTGTTGAACACTGAACCATACTATCTCATGCCACTCTAGTTATTACTAAAAATGTTTTTAGGTAGCTGGACAGAAATAAGAGAAAAATCTAGAGCAGTGTTGCCCAACAGAAATACAGGACTCACATATGTGCATAACATATGTGATTTTAAATTCTCTGGTAGCCATCTAAAAAGTAAAAGAAACATAAAAATAATTTTAATAATACAGTATATTGAATCCAATATCTGCAAAATATTACCATTTCATAATTTTCATGATAAAACTATTACTTTGTATTATAAATAAAAAACAATCACTGATGAAAATCTTAAATTATTTCATCATAAGTCTTCGGTGTCCGGTGTGTATTCCACATTTACAGACTTTCTCAATTCACAAGGTCACCTGTCAGTTGCTTAATAGCCACAGGGGCTATGAGCTACCAAACTGTACAGTCCAGCTTTGCCATGAGAAAACAGAATCCTAATTACTGAATGACAGGGAAATGGAATTTGTGTTATCGGGTCCATACACGGATTCATTCTAATAGGCTGCATAGCTAAAATGAACAAACCTGACTCTACATCTTAACAGTGTACCCAACGGGGTTTCACCGACCTGTGAGCAGCACGCAAGCAGGCTCTCGATGCATTCTTGTGATAAAAGCTTTGCACCGGGAGACCCCATCTTGCCCCAGACTGCTGTGTTGTGTCTTATTTTCCTGTATCTTCTGTACACTGTGGGCAAGTATCCCACTGATAATCATTCCCTCTTCCCTTCAGGCTAGAATTTATTTTTTTCTATGAAGACAGTGAAATAAGGTCCAGACTTTGCATCAATTGTAAATTAAAGAAATGGGTCTGGTGAAAGTGCTTTTTCTAGCATGTGAAGGGCTCACCACAGAGCTATTTTAATAGGTCAAGAAATGTTCATTGTTGGTGCCTAAGGACCTCTAGGAACTACAAGTAAATGTCAAAAAGCCTGTCTAGAAAACATTTTGAGTCGGAGAACCTATGAGTCATTTCTCTCTCCTCCTGGTACGGCTCCCCCCATGGCTGTTCCGCTGCTGACCCCTCTCCAGGGCTCAGCACTTCCAGCTCCAGCTGTCGAGAACAGTGACAAAATCTAAAGCTCTGAGTGTGTTTGCGACCCGCATGCCCGTGAGGGCATTTCCCTGCCCAAGCTGAGTAACTGACGACAATAGGACCCGCCGCCCAACACAGAACAGAGGCCCCTTTGGGTCACAGGTCCCTGCCTAGAACCTAGATAGAGCCCAGGGAGTGGGAGTGCAGAGGAGGGCGCACGGGGGATACGCCCCGTGTCCCCGTGCTGCCTGGGGCGCTCAAAACTGATGTTACCTCCTTCCCCTCACGGTTTCACATTTTCTAAAGTGGGGGTGGGAGAGACAAGGCATAAGCAGGGGGAGCAGCAGCAGAGGGAGAGGGAGAAGCAGACGCCCCACTGAGCAGGGAGCCCGACGAGGGGCTGGATCCCAGGACCCGGGGATCGTGACCCAAGCCTAAGGCGTCTGCTTAACCGACTAAGTCACCCAGGTGCCCCCATGTTTCCCATTTTTTTACACATACTCCTTTATCTAAAAGAAAATGTAAGAGGTTTTAAAAAGGAAGAGAGAAAGGGAGCCAGGAAGAGACGGTGGAGAGAGAGGGAAGGAGAGAAGGAAGAAGGGAGGGGTGGGAGGGAGACAGGAGGAAGAGCTCTCTGGAAGTTCCAGGCTTTCCGCAGGTGCCTTCCTTCCGAGGAAACAGCACAGCGGAGTGCAGGAGTTGAGATCCCGGGATTAGACTCTTCTAGTTTTGAATCCATGGTCCTTGATTCTCTTTTACATGAGCTATATTCCCTGACTTGCCTGTGTCCTCCTTGCCAACGTGTGACGTGGGGACACGGTGACGCCTCGTCACAGCGTCATGGTGACAACTAGACTAGATGCTACGTGCGGAGCATTCCAAACTCTGCCCGGCACACACCGAATGCTCAGTTATTGCCGATTATTAGCAAAAGGGCCGTCGTCCCAGAAGGACGTGTGCGGGCCTCTGGGACTGCGACGTCGCGCAGGAACCTGCCCGTCCCCCAGCGTTCGCTGCCGGCATCCCGCATCCCCGGGCAGAGGGACCCAGCTGGGAGCAGTTGCAGCAGAAAATGAGACATCTGGATTGAGAGAATAATAAAAACAGAAGAGTGCATGAAATAAGCCGGTGCTGGGGGAAAATATGTACTTCAAATGCCTTTTTGTCTCCCAGCTATGAAGAGAGATGGAGACTCCTCTTTTTCGGTCACGTTGAGGTCAGAGGGCACAGGGGCTCAGACGGGAGCGAGATGGTGACAGCACATCTCATGGGGGCCAGATGGGGACCAGAGCTGGTGTCAGACCGTCCCACCGGGCGTCACACCGTTCCACCCCTTCAGTTCAAGACGAAACGAACGGCTTCTCCCTCTCTCTCTCACACAGACACACACAGACACACACACACACACACACACAATACGCTGCAATGGTTTTTTCCCTGTTGCTTCTCTCTATCCTTCCCTCTTATCCTCCTACTTCCTTTCTACCCACCTGTGTCTTTGGCCCCGAAAGGTGGCTACTCTGCTTTCTGTGTCTCCCGTGCTTTGGAGACGGCGAGAGCGAGATCCTGACATTCCAAACGGGGCCAGGCAGCTGCACATGGCCTCGCCTCCCAGGGCCCAGGGAACCCATCCTGAATGCCGTGCTCCACAGTGACCTCTGCCTGCCAGGATTCAGAAAGCTCACTTTCTCATTAGCACCTCGGCTCTCCTATCAGTGTTCTTCATCTGTGTTTCAACCAACAAGAGAGTTTTCTGAGCCGCATGTGTGTCTCTTCTCCCCGTGCCCGTCATCATGCTAGTGGGAAGGCCAAGGTCAAGACACAGGCCTCTCTAGGAAGTCAGAGTTTCATAGTGGACCAGCGCATACATACATACAAGTAATGAAACGCGTTAAATGTCACAAGAAGTGTCATAGGAAACAGCGACATAGCCGAGTGTCTCATCCAGCTCAGCAATATTTTTTTTTCCTTTTCTCTTTATGGTCACATTAAGTTAAATGTTCAGTGCCACCAGTCGTGATGTCATCACAAAACACCTCACACATGCATTCAACTGGATTCTTTTAAGAATTAAGAATTCTTTTAAGAATTAATTCTCCCCTTGGGAGAAGCCTGAAAGCAGACACTCACTCAAGAATGATATTGGGGGCACCAGGGTGGTTCAGTGGGTTAAAGCCCCTGCCTTCGGCTCAGGTCATGATCCCAGGGTCCTGGGGTCGAGCCCTGCATCAGGCTCAGCGGGGAGCCTGCTTCCCCCTCTCTCTCTGCCTGCCTCTCTGCCTCCTTGTGATCTCTGTCAAATAAATATTTTTAAAAAAGAATTAACTCAATGTTTTAAAAATGAGCTGAAGGATCACAAATAGAACTGTAACAGTTTGTACTCATTCCTACATCATTTCCTCATTTAATCACCTAACATCTGTTGAATGTCTACCCTACCGTGGACATGGCCCTGCTAGAGGCCTTTAGAACAAAAAGATGCATAACACAAGGTTCCTGTCCTCCAGGAGGAGGACACATTGTGGTTGGGGGAGGGGGTGAGGGGTGGGAGGAGGAGGGGCAGGAACTCTTGCAAAGTGAGGAGGTAGAGTAACAAGCTGAGCTTCACATGCCCTGTGAAAGAGACTCAGGGCAGCCTTCCTCGGAAGGACACGGACAAGACTAGTTTTATCATGATGGCGTTTAAATCTGATATCTAGTGGTTCATAAATGTCTAGACATTATGTAATTCCTATAGGAAATGCAGGGCCATAACACCTGGGATAGGAAAGGTCATGAAACATGCACTTTACAAAGTATTTTTTTCCAACACTTGCAAACATCTCTATGATAAAAGTGATTTTTTAAAAAAGCATATACTTTTATCCATTCACAGATCTCGTTTAGCACCGTGGCCTGGAAAATCCAACTGACCTATTACTATATAGTTATTTACTTAAATGGTTGTGAACGTGAGCTATATATTTTTTGAAGATTTATTTTTTTATTTGACGGGGGGAGCGCAAGCTAGGGGGACAGGCAGAGGGAGAAGCAGCTCCCCGCTGAGCAGGGAGCCCCATGCGAGACTCAATCCCAGGACCCTGGGATCATGACCTGAGCAGATGGCAGATGCTTCACTGAGCCACTCAGATGTCCCAACATGAGCTAATTTTTAAAGAAAGCTTCAGTGGGACAGACTTGAGAGCTCTGCACAGACTGAGCTGGGCAGGGATGTTCAAAGCTATGATCCTACATGAGTGGACACCACCAGCCTTGACCGGAGAGCTGCTCTCACTGCGATTCACCAGCAAGCCAGGCCACGGCCAAAAGCAAACTGCAAACAAGCTCTTCTTCTCTGTGTACTTGTCCAAACATAGCCATTTCTGTGGCGCTATAAATGCTCTCACTGGAAAACCCCCCAATTTCAGCCGAAGACAACAAGAGTTAATGCTCTGCTCGCTTGAAAGACCGCTTGTCTGCAGGTGGCTGATCTGCAGGTGGCTCTTCCCATTTCGCCGCCCCACCACTTCCGAGAAGCCCCGAGTCCACCGCAACAGCGGGATGGAGGAGGGAGCACTGCTGTGGACACGTGTGAAACATTCACAGGGTTCAGCCTGAAACGTGGCACCTCCACTTCTGGTAACTTCCACCAGCTGGAGCGTGTGCATGTCACAGCTAACGGCTGGAGAAGGTGAACAAAGGAATCTGGTCATGGGACCAGTAAGAAGGGGAGACAGGACCGTGAGCCGTGAGCGGATTCAGTCACACAGAATACCACACACCGCTCGCTAACCCTCTGACGATTTACCATTGCTCAGCCATCAAAAGAAATGAGATCGCGCCGTCAGCAACAACATGGACAGACCAAGAGGATCAGGCTAAGTGCACGGAGACAGAGAAAGGCAGACACTGTGTGATGTCCCATATATGTGGGATCTGAAAAAGAAACAGATACATAAAACAGAAACCAGATCACAGATGTGGGAAACAGACGGCCAGTTACGGGAACGGGGAGGTGGGTGGGAGGGAGGGTGAACTGGTGATGGGCTTAGGAGACACCAGCTCATGGTTATAAAGTAAGTCATGGGGATGCAAAACAACAGCACAGGGAAGAGAGTCACAAATACACTAATACCTTTTAGATGGCGACAGTGGTAGCCAGACTTACCAAGGGATCATTTCATAATGTAGAGAAAATAAAATCACTGTGTTCTATACTTGAAACTGATAGGAATGCCTGGGATCTTAAGATATTCAAATGAAATAATTAAATCATGATTATATTTAATATACAGAAGATAACTACTTGTATAAGGGGGAAGCAAGAATTCTTTTTGATAACAATAATTATATTTTGCTTTACAATTTAATTTTAGCATTTGAGGACAATACGTGCATTTCTGGAAGGCGGTTAAGTGTTAAAAGAAAGACAGCTGACCTCTTACACAAGAATTCAGGATCTCAATTCACCACTCTGGCAGACACAGGTTTGGCTCTCATGTCCCCATTTGCAGTCACCTTTCCATTGCTACCCTTTGTAGTGGACCCTGAAAAGTTAAACACTATCCTTCCCAGGATCATCTGAGGCTAGTGATTGCAAGGTGGCCCAATCATGGACAGAAGTGCGCTGGAGAGTTCGGAAAAAAACTTTACTGCTCTGATACTGGAACCGCTCTTTCCTCTACTTCTTCATTTCTCCTTTATGCTGCCAGGAAGACAAGCATAATGGCTGGAGCTACACTGCCACTTTGTCACCAAGAGGGAAAGGAACAGAGAGTCACAGAGAAGTCAGTCCTGTTATTTTTAAGCCACCGAAGCAATGCCCTCAACTATCTGCATCTGTACTGTGTTTTCTCTGGGGAAACTGCAGCCCTTGTGGCCATTGAAACCCCAATATATCTTCTACTATTGACAGTCACACCACTAACTTCAATAACCACTAATCGCTATTTTGTAGTCTCATCTCCTTGGAGTGTCAGCTAACATCTGTGAAACCCAATACTCTCATCTTTAAAATAGACATAAAAATATCTACACCCCCCCCAAAAAAATTTTTTTAACTAAAAAAAAAATATCTACACCACAGCACTGCTGCTCAGCTACATAAAGTGAACATACGTTTAAAAAGCATAGAGGGATGGGGCACCGGGTGGCTCAGTGGGTTAAAGCCTCTGCCTTTGGCTCAGGTCATGAGCCTGCTCCCTCCCCCCGCCCCCCGCCCCTCTGCTTCCCTCTCTGCCTAATTGTGATCTCTCCCTGTCAAATAAATAAGTAAAATCTTAAAAAAAAAAAATCATAAAGGGGAACTTCAGTACTCTTTATTTCCAGCACTGTTACCACCCTCAGTACACGAAGAATAACTCTACTATGCATCTGGCTTCTCAGAATTTTAATATGATAAAAAATAAGTTGTATTAATTCCTTTTCATTCTGTACTCTAAAATTTAGAGGATGAAAGACACCATCTCACGGTCACAGGTGACTATTAAACTTACACTTCTGTTGCATATACTCCTTATACCACTGTGTCGTGGTATGAGCTATTAAATACACGTTGTCTTCTTTTTATCTTTTGTTTTAAGAAAAAGGACTCAAATGTGAGTTTGAAGATTTTATAAAAGAGATAATTTCACTTAATATTTACTTGCCTTTAAATAAAAATGGAGAGAAATCCTAGAAGCCCTTGATATAGCCGTGACTTTTATCAGATGCAACAGCAAAGGTGTGATCCACGACATAAACACTTGAGGAGATGGGCTTTGCTCAGACCAGAAACTTCAGCTCTGAGAAAGATAATGTCAAGAGAATGAAAAGACAAGTCAGAGACTGGGATAAAAAAATTACAAAACACACTTTGGAGAAAGGACTCATCCAAAATCTACAAAGAACTCTTGAAGTTCAACAATAAGAAAACAAATAAAGCAGTTAAAAAGTAGGCCAAAGACCTCAACAGACACCTGGTCAAAGAAGATACGCAGATGACAAATGAGCATACAAAAGATGTTCTCCATCATCTGTCATCAAGGAAAAAAGATTTAAACAACAGTAAGATGCCACTACACTCCTATTAGATGAGCCAAAATCCCGAGCCAAAAACACTGGGGAGGGTGTGGCAACGCAACATGGTAAGACACTCTGGAACACAGGTTAGCAGGTTCTTACAAAACTAAAGATGTCCTCTCCCTCTGGTTCGACAATTGCCCAGAGGCACTGACAACTGCACAAGGATATTTAGCTCTATTCATGACTGCCGAACCCTGGCAAGATGTCCTTCAGTGAGGGACCGATACATCCAGACAATGGAATATTACTCTGCACCGAAAAGAGAGGAGCCACAAAGTTGTCGGGACAAAGAAAAGCTTAAATGGTATTAACCAAGAGAGAGGAGCTGATGTGCATGTTTCCAATGACAGCAGCTGACGTGAGTGCTTCCAACGACAGGACCTTCTGCAGAAGGCAAAGCCATGGGGACAGGAAGACGACCAGGTGTTGCCAGGGGCGGAAGGGAGGCAGGAACAGGAGGAGCACAGAGGATTCTTAGGGCAATAAAACTACTCTGTAGGATACCACAATGATGCATACCTGTCATGGACACACGAGTCCAAACCCCCAGAATGTACAATTCACGAATGAACTTTAGAGTAAACCACAGATTGGGGGTGATGACGACACATGAACATAGACTCAGTTGACGCACTTATTGCTCTAGTGGGGGATGTGGATAATGGGGAGGTGGATGCATTTGTGGGAAACGGGGTGTGTACAATAAATCTCTGCACGACCGCTCAATTTTGCTGTGAATCTAAAACTGCTCTAAAAAAACTGTGTTAAAAAAGGAGAGTGTCTTTTTTTTATATACTTTTTTTTCCCAGCCAGACCTGTAATTTGTCTAATTAATTTGGAAAATATATTATTATCTGATCCCAAGTCTAAAGTAATTTGGCACTACTAATGGCTCGACAACTAAAGAAACACTGGGGACTTTCTTCCCATGAGGTCTGGGGATTGTTATTTGCTAGCTGTAATTCTCAAATGGCTAACTGCTTAGGAAAAAACTTATGGTCAAGGGAGAACATCAAGCCAGGTCTTAGAAGAACAGAGGGGCCCGATACTGGGGAGTGGCAGAGGGGGTACGGAGCTGGAGATAATGTTAAGTTAAGCAAACTTAACATTAATATTTTATGTTTTCCTAGATTGCTCTTATATGTGGTAAAACCTGAATATTAAAGATATAATCCTTCTTAATTAGCTTTTTAATACTTCCAAAGGCTGAGCCACACTATCTTTGCCTTAGGGTATAACTTAGAAATTCGTACAGCAGCTAATCACTGTCCACAGGACCATTCCTTCCTTCACTGTGACGCTTCTAACAACTACTCAAGTAATTAGTATTTCCCTTCAGTGACCATGCTTCATAAGGGGTGTGTGTGTGCTCAGTACCATCCCAGGAGCGCTCAGAAAAATATTAAGAATGTAGTAGAGCACCCCTAAGTCTGACCATTTTGTGGCCTGAATCCTGACGTCATGAACGTGCACGGGCTAGGCTTTCTTTCCACAACCCTCTCCTCTGACCTACCTCCCCTCCCGCACTCAGCTAACACCCCCCATGTCTGCCATGTGCCCTGAGCTTGTGGCTCAGCACAGGCCAAGGGGATCTTGAGCCCTCTCTCCGAAATACCGTTCAGCCTCAGCGGAAAAACAGCTCCACAAACAGACCATCCCCTTCTCAGATCCCAGTCCTCAGTCACTTAGAGATGGGACACTCATCCTTCTGCGGACAGAAAGCCAATGGTCTTTTTGAAAGAGAAAAGTAGCTTTATAAATGCGGAGGGTCCAAGCCTAGCTTCCAACCTCAAAGATTCTATTATCTCTGCCTAGATAAAGAAGATTAAGTCCCCCTCTCCCTTGCTAGTGACTGTCCCTACCACACACACAAAACACCCTAATTGTTTAGATCACAGATGTCAGAGCCAGAAACTCTTTAATCTTGCTGGGAGCTTGAACACCTTATTCAATATTGTGAGTCTCCATTTTTATATGGGACTGGGACAGTAATAGCATCTATCTCATGGGGATCTCAGAAAAATTGTGAAAAGTACTGAAGGCGGGGGGTGCCAGGACGACTCGGTCGGTGAAGTAGTGAGTGCCACCTTCAGCTCCAGTCAGGAGCCCGGGGCCCAGGGATCCAGCCCCGCACGGGGCTCCCTGCTCAGCGGGGAGCCTGCCTCTCCTCCTCCTTCTGTCCGCTCATGCTCTTGCTCACAAATAAATAAAATCTTTAAAATAATTTTAATTTTTTTTAAAAAGAAACCTAAGGCCAAGAACACTATAAAATATATTTAGAAACTTAAGATCAAAATAAACATGCCCCTTAAACTTGCTCATACTACTGGGCTGATCGATAGATGGCTTGACATAAGGGAAAATACAATGATAACGGATGAAGAGGGGAAATTAAAAATAAATTCTACCACAGGGAACGGTGGATCACACGAACTGACTGGACCACGGAAGGCCACTGAGGAGTCTCGCGGAGGAGTGACAGGCACTATTCAAACCACCACGCGAGACGGCTCACAGTCCGCCCTCGCTCCCCGGGTCGGGGCTGGGTGTGCCGGTGACGGGCGAGATGGGGCTGTCAGCGGAGAGCACGGAGTTCCCACCAGCGCCCCGCACACGGAGTTCCGTGGCACCCCGGTGTCACGGCCACACTGACCCATCGCCGGCCAAAGCTTCCTTCCCTACTAAAATGACTCCTTTGGTGGGAACAGCAGTTTCTCCTGCCGGGGTAAATAGAAAAAAAGGAAGAAGACAAGATAAGATGACTTGGGCAGTTTTTAAAAACAGGACTCCACGCTGTTCTAGGTAGTCCGGTAGCGTCGTCATTAGCTTTGTCAGTGAAAACGGACAGACCCCGCGCTGAAAACATCTAAAGACTTTTCTCTTGGCTTGACTGGAAGATTATCTCAGTAGCTGAGTTAATTTTTTATGTGTGTGTGTGTGTGTGTGTGTGTGTGTGTGTGTGTGTGTGTTTTAAATGGGATTTCATGAAGAAGTGCTTAGTGGACATCTCAAATTTTGATTTAACACAGTTTTCAAATTTCCCAGAATAGTAAATACTAAATTTCCCAGAACACCTTAAAAACACAGTCATTGCAAAAACAGCAGAATGTCATTAAAATTCCTGGGTTTAAAGGCAAAGCTTCCACTGTGGAGACAAAAGTAAGAGATATGGAGTAAATATGAAGGTAGATAAGAGGATAAGCAATCAGTCTTAAGTAGAAAAGACAAAAGTGGTAAAATTGAGAGATTATTTTTTACTTTTTACATGTCATTACGATACTGGGTAGAAGTAACCAAATGTGCTAGGCATCCCAATGCATGATTCACGAGGTTGTGGAAAAGCTGCTCTATTAAAAAAATATGGTTTTATTTTTTTGGGGTTAAAGTGGGTTAAAGCCTCTGCCTTTGGCTCAGGTCATGGTCCCAGGGTCCTGGGATCAAGTCCCGCATCTGGGCTCCCTGCTCTCGGCAGGGAGCCTGCTTCCTCCTCTCTCTCTGCCTGCCTCTCTGCCTACTTATGATCTCTGTCTGTCAAATAAATAAGTAAAATCTTTAAAAATATATATATGGTTTTATACTTTGAATATCAGAACATTACAAAGCCAGAAAGCTTCTCATCTCTCATTGTGATGTGTCAACTCCTTTTATAAATACAGGTACTTCAAAAATTAAGTTTTTGTGAGAAAGTGTGAGCCCTCTACTTAGAATAAGAACGAGTTGCATGTGTGGCTTCCCCTCTCACAGCCAGCTCAGAGGGGAAGGTGGTGAGGAAGAAGGAAGGGAGGAGAGGTGGCGCGGACCCTGTCGGAGTACAAGGTCAGGACTGCAATCGGAAAAGCCCAGCAGCGGCAGCGAGCACCTGCGCTGGGAACGCTGGGAGGTGGGCACGGAATAGAGACAAGCACCGCGAAGAGAGAGAACATTACATGTCATTATGATATGTGCTCCTTCTGGGGGGAGCACAGTGAAGAAGGGACAGTTGAAGCATAATATCATCAGTGGCAATGGCCTAGGCAGATGGTAACTATGAGTCTACTCAACAGAGGAAGGCACATGGTCCAACTAAATTGTGAGCCACATTCCTTTCTCCTCTTGCTCATGGTTCTCTGGCCTCACAGGACATATTCTGGGACATAAGGTTTGCTTTGATTTCATTATTTCCATGTGCACTGGAAGATCTAAACACATGGTACCAGGCAGCAGAGACAGTGAAGGGATGCATTTAAGCATGAAGGTAAGATCCTGGGCTTCAGGGCACATAGAGGTACAACGAAACTGTCATGTCCCAGAACAAATCCAACCTTCCCAAGCCCAGATGCAGGACTGAGATCAGTAAAGTTCTCTCATCGTCTACCTCTTTTACAGATGAAGAAGCCAAGACACAGAAAAACACTGCGACTTGCATGACCACACAGGGCAGAACGCAGCACCTACTGTCCCAGCCCAGGGCTCACGAGCCAGCTGACCTTTCTCCAAAGGCTTCCAGGAAATGGGCCAGAAGAAATCTTTGGCAGAACATCTCTACAGAACTTAGTTCCATCTAGTACCAAACAGAGGGAACTGAATCATCTTTTGACATATTTCAAGTATTCAAATCAGTCACGGATGTTCTTAACATACAAAATATTTACCTTCCTGCAGATGACCAGAGTAGCTCATCAGAGTTGGTAACCAGGGACCCAATATCCAACAACAAAATGACAAGGAGTAAAATCACAGTGAAGTTAGAAGATATCCAAGAATAATATGAAACTGATGTGTCTTAAAAAAGTGTATTTCACTGGAAAGGGCTAAGGGTATTGAGTCCAGGGATAGATCTTTGTGCCGATTCAGTATCATCAATGTGAAAGAGAACTACCACAATCTCTTTATCATGAAGACTTCTCTCTTAACAAATGATGGTATTAATGACAGACCTAATTAGTCTATATGTCTCTACGACAGAGGGAAAATGATCTGATAGGCAAGTTCGTCAACAGACTAGCACTTGAACTGGCTGGAATGAAAAGCAAACCAGAAGACAAGTCCAAGTCCATGGCTATGAGCCAACTCCAGGAAGGCCAAGTATAAACAGCACAGGGCCAAAAACAGAATGAAAGCTAGAGTCCCAGTGCAAAGCCAAGGTTTACAACCACATAAATATGGTAGAGGGAATGCAGTATGAGGAAAATATGAGAAGAATTCAAGGAAATTACCTAGCAGTTTCTATAACTTTCTTTTTCTGTTGCTGGGTGAAGTTTCTGTGGTTAAAAAGGAATATATATATATATATTCTTTTATTGTATTATATTTTATATTTCCAACATATATTTTATTTATACTTTATCTAATAAACGTTTAACATTGTGACAGTAACTTCATTATGTCAAAATTTATCAAAATGGATATGCAATATTAGCTAATAAATTCCAATTAAACATTTGGCAAGCCGTATGGGATTCTTATATTATCAACAGAGAGTATAGAGAGAACAAAAAAGGTACAAGTAAACACAGTAAGCAGATTAAAACAAGGAAAACACTGACATATCTCTTACCACATCGTTTCATTCCATTCAATTATCTAAATGCGAAACACTATGCAAGAATTCATTTTCACAAAGGTGCTGATACCTCTGCACACAATATTAACTAGTGACACTAATAGCAACATTTACAGAAAAGGTGAAAGAAATGTCATTTGCACGATTCCTTACAAATCCTTGCAGAGAATTCTGACTTTGAAGACCACAGCTACGTGCTGATGAGTTTAGCACTTTCCACCAAAAGATACCATTTTCAAAACACAAGGATGTGAAGGGTAATGTTCCATTCCCAATGACTAATATAAAAAAAGACATAGCTTAACATTTTTTATTTTCTTTCTTTCACGAAATTAATAATATAGTTATTGGATCCTGGCAAAGAAACCTTTGAAGCAAATTCACCTCTTAATATTCCTTGGATATCTGTGGCATTTAAAAGTTGTTATGAGTACATTATGTATTTCAAGCAAGTAACTACTCATTTAGTAAGTATTTTTTGGATCATTCTGTGTATGAGGCAATGTCCTCAACACTGAGGTAGAGACAGGGAGAAATATATTTTAAAATACACTTAAACAAGTTTCTGAGTCCCTTTAGGCTTCTGTAAGAAAACACATAGATTCCAGTGGCTTAATAAAGACAGAAATGTATTCCCCACGATTGTGGAGTCTAGGAAATTCAAGGTGGAGATGGCAGCAGGTTCAGGGTCTGCTGAGGGCACTCTCTCGGCCTCTTTTATAAGGACACTAATCCCACCCACAAGAGCTCTGCCCTTCGTGATTGCCTCACCTCCTGGACACTGAATATCATCATGTCCGGGTTAGGATTTCAACATAGTAAATTGGGGATTCAGACCACAGTAGCAAGTGTACCTACAAGTAGGATTTAAAGAATAAATACAAAGTAACTCTGAAATCTGCCAGCGAAATTAAGTAAAAATTTGTAAGTCAGTTTCTATACTTAGATCACTTACTGTGATTTTGCAGTGATTTTTGGCTAAAAAGAAGTGAATTACAGTTTTCAGCTTTTTTAATATAATTACTGAAGTGACTGATTCTTCAAAAAAGATATTTGGTGGCACTAAAATATTAACCATCTCTAAACCAACCAGTCCTATAATTTGATGATTAAAAAGCATTGTCAAACATATGAAGAAATGTGCCCATTAGCTCTGGAATAGGACCATAGCAAAGTAACACATTTTTTTTCTCCAACATGTACTTTTTTATTATTATTATTATTATTAGGAGAATAATGAAATTCATACAGTGAATTTCTCCCCACCTGCTCAAATGCTTCATGGCTCGTTGACCCAGATACTCTGAGCATGTTAATGACAACTGACACCCTTGGCCATGGAAGACGTGATTTGGCTCCTCCAAGATACTGCTTCCTGCTCTCCTGGCCTAAAGACAAAGGGGGCTCACGGAGACGAATCTCATCCACTGTTAATATACCCATTCATTTATTTGTCACCATTCTCTTAGATAAGCACTATAAATAAAATACAACCAGGTACCAGTCACAGCCCATGGTCTGGAAACAATGATGCAAGAGGACCGAATCACCCCAGGATAGCAGTAACTATGTTATAGTCTAAGGTTCTCCCAGAACACCAGCACTGTCCGCAGGTGTCCCTTTAAGTGTGAACCTGCCACAGGGGAGCTGTGAGCTGAGAGCCTCCAGATGCAGCACCTCCAAGATCTCCTCCTCCTCCCCAGCCTCCTGGCACAGATGCCAGACCCACATCATGGCCCAGTGCTATTCCCTGCTACACCTGCCCCCTCAATCCCTGCCCTGCACCTTCCAACAAGCCACATCCCCAGTGAGTCCCTTGTACTTCAAACACCACCTTCAAACTGTGCTTCCTGACACATACAGTTTAAGGCGGTTTATCTAGATCTAGTGTGACTGGGATTGCATGCAATATACAGAATAATTTAGGGGAAACAGATCATAATACTGGCCATTTCCAATGAATAACCTGTATGTATAATATTTAGTAAATTTTTAAATTTCTTCTATAATTTCTGCGCAATTTCTTTTATTATTCTTTGTTATATTTGTGATATTTGTGGTTGTTATTATAAATGATAATCTTGTCATATAGATCTCAAGTAATTATTCCTAGTGATGGAATGAAAAACCTATTGATTTTTCATGTTGATATTATATCTATCAAAATTAATCAATTTTTAAATTACTTCTAAAAATTATTCTCTAAGTTTCATAGGTTTTTAAGGTTATAATATCTGGGACTAAGTTTATCTTTGCTTTTTAAACATTTGTAATTCTTGTTGATTTTTGTTGATCTATTACAATAGCTCCAGCTCCGTTATGGAATTGGAGAACCCAGTGCCCCTCGGACTCTGTGGTTTTGTTCACCGCATTATGGAGCACGCGTCCAGTATGTAGCCCCCAAATATAAAACTAATGGCAGATTTATATTTTTACAAGAGGTCGGCTGTTCATACCTTAATGACAGTTTGAGGTTAGGGGCGCCCGGGGGGCTCAGTGGGTTAAAGCCTCTGCCTTCGGCTCAGGCTGTGATCCCAGGGCCCTGGGATTGAGCCCCGCATCAGGTTCTCTGCTCAGGAGGGATCCTGCTTCCCACCTCTCTCTTTGCCTGCCTCTCTGCCTTCTTGTAACCTCTGTCAAATAAATAAAATCTTTTACAAAGATAGTCTGACGTGTGATTTTTCAATCGTTTCTTTGAACATGCATGTGTTCATATGGATTTTCCTTTTAATTCAAGGCAATAAAACGTATCAATGGATTTCTTAATGATGAACCCTCCTTACATTCGAGTGACAAATTAGTCATGATTTGGTAATGGTTAAAGCACTATACTAGTAAATACAATTTGCTAATATTTTACTGAGGATTCTGGATCTGTCCTCATATATGAGTCTGTCCTATAGTTCTTCGTCCTTAGGTAAACCATTAAATCTTCTTTCTTAGGCTAGACTCTATGCATTCTACAAATGGTCCAATAAGCCCTTTAAATTTCTGCAAGTTTGATTTTTAACTCCAGGATTCATTCCAGACATTCTCAGTAATTAAGTTAACCAAGTTAACAGTTCATTTGGTTGTCAAGGCTTCAAAGCACAATCAACACTATCTTAGTATAAAATGAGTACTAAAATTTATCAAAATGTCTCAGCCTTTCCTAATGACTCAAAAGATACTTCAATATTTTCCCAAGAATCTTAAATCCAAAGAGCCCCAATGGAAAACAGCACACTTCAATTAGGCTAATTTGTGCAGCATTTATTTATAAGGGACTTGCTAGAAGGCTCAGAGTCAGAGGCAAAGGAATAGCACGGGATAGCTAAGGACCCCCAGTGCTAGCAGCAAAGATTCCTGCCTCCAGGTTTCAAAAGCTGAGGGAAGGAAGGTTATAAGGACTGAGAAAAAGAAAGTCATGTGGAACAGGCCACCGGTATGTCTGTGTGTTAAGCGACAGTCAGCCTGAGGCAGCCCTTCCGAGAAGCCAGCGAGCAACAGAGAGCACAGGAGCTCGCAGACGTGGTCTACGGGGTCGGCTCCTAGAAGGGAGAGTCAACCCAAAAGGGTAGAGAGCAGACGTGGGCAAAGAACAGAGCACGTCATTCCTACTGACTAGAATGGTAAATGTTCAATGAGTATTTGCTGAGAAAACCATGAACAACTGAATCGTAAGAAACATCCAGGGGACAAGTGGTGCAAACAGAAAGTTCACAAAAGCATTCCTACCTGGAAGTATTTTCCATTTCCGCTCCATTTAATTATCTAAATCAAAGCTGTTAAAAGATTGATATTAAAACGTCCAACCTAGTATATTCTTTGTACTAAAGGAAATATAAATTAATAAAAAAAATTTTTTTGACGTAATACATCAGGTGCTTTCTTACCAGGTCCCTAATGACCTAAAGCTCTCCTCATAAAGCTTCCCTGTCCTCCCCAGAACACGGACTCTGTTGCCGAGGCACATTCAACACGACCAGCGGGGGACAGCCCCACTTCAGGTTCCAAGGCTGAGTCTGAATTCACCAAGAATGTGATGTTTGCCTGCAAGTCCTGTTGTCCTTGTCCGTTTCAGTACCTACTTTAATGCAAATGGATGTAAAAGGTCATCTACGATACCAAAGCTGTTGTTTCTGTGAGAGGTGATTCCTGGGGAAGACAGTGAAACTGAGTCACAATCATGGTCCTTAATTGCGTATATAGAAAAGAACACAAATCCAGATGCTTCTGCATAAATACTGATTTTCAAGTGCTTTTTGAAGTGTTTGTTCCATATTAAATGAATTTTAACTGAAGATCATTGATGATACAGTCTGGGTATGACGTATTCCAGAAGGGTGATATCCAAATACAGTCATATTCAAGGAAAAGTTATATAATGACCCAACCAAACCTTTTGTTTATATACTAATACAATATTATATATTAACATTATTACAATTCCTCATTGAATATGAATTTCTAATCATGCCAATTAAGAACTCTTCTAATAAACCTGCACGTTTATATAAAATGAATCCAGAAAGCATCACCTGACATGAAATCCCATGGCAGAAGTGTGTTCACGTCATACCCACATTTATCCAACCACACATATCTACAAAGGACCCTGTGTTCGTATCATGTCATAAGGAATGGATGCACAGCCAGGAAAACAAGAGCAGATCCTTCCCCTCTCTAAAATGTACCTGCTAACGTGGAGGAAGAGGGATGAAATTATGTGCACACAGAAACCCGTACATACAGGTGCGTGTTCCACGCTTACGTGCACAAGCACTGACAGGAAGGAAGGACACGGTATCATCTCAGACACATGCAGCATGATGTAGTAAGACGGCACGATTGGCGTGGCTGTCTTTCAGGTGACGGACTCTCCGAGAAGGTGACATCCGAGCGCGGACTTCATCACAGAGAAGGATCCACCAACGGGTAAGAAGGGTGCCAGACACAACCAAGTTTTGTTGACTTGGAAGCCTGCATGACATTCAAAAAGGAAACACGAGTGTAACTGTCAGGACAAAACCCTGATTCTTGCAAAGGAGAAGAAAGTATGGATGCAGAAAGGGTGGTAACAGGTCATTCTAATGAGATGGACATGGAACCCACAGCCCGAGTCCACCACCTGCTCAGTTTATTCGACTGGGAAGATAGGGAAGCCTTTATTCCCCCCCCCCCCCCGAAAGATTTTATTTGACAGAAGAGAGACAGCAAGAGAGGGAACACAAGCAAGGGGAATGGGAGAGGGAGAAGCAGGCTTCCCGCCAAGCAAGGGGCCCAATGCAGGGTTCGATCCCAGCACCCTGGGATCATGACCTGAGCAGAAGGCAGATGCTTAACAACTGAGCCCCCCAGACACCCCGCTAGGGAATCCTAACCCAGGTCTGTACACGGGAAGGACTTCTGGGCCAGGAGGAGCCGACAACAACGGATGATCACAAACTAACAAACACTGATGCAATGACATCTTCTTCCTGTTTGTTTCTCTTTCGATTTCCTTAAAGGTGTTCGGTGATAAAAGGCCGGACCTCACCTATGACTGAGAAGCGAGAGGGAGTAAAACCAGCGTATTTTGGAGTAAAGCTCCAATCAGTGAACCCCAATGATCTGCTTTCCTACAGACGGACCTCAAACCACGCGAGCAAGTCTAGTCTAGTCACTTGACTCGAACATTCCATTTCATAGGTACCTAGTTTTTGTCACGGTCTAATGCCATACGGTATCTACAAAAACACAGACAGGGCGAGCGATTCTGATTTGTGTTCTTCTGAGAAAGCAGCTTCACAGGGTCACGCCAACGTATTCTCCTGGAAAGTGCAACTGAAGCAGGAGAAATTACCCCACAGTGATTTGTGTGTAAATGAAAAAGGGCTCCCATGTGATGGACCGCCCGGCCACAGAACATCATCAGTGTGTATCATCATCTCTGTGGCATCACCCAGTCAATATTCTGTTTCTACTCCTTGAAGCAGGTAAACCATACATGTTGGCTCTGCTTCATGGGCCGTTTTCATGTTTCCTTGCTCCCTCCCAGAGGCAGTAAGCCCTGCGGTCCTGATGCAAAGGAAAGACAAGATGTCACCCTCCCCTGCGCGAGCGGCTTGCGGCACATTAGCCTGGCCTGTCCTGATGGCGGCATTTCACCGGGAGGGCGGGCAGCAGACGTGCAGGTAAAAACCCGCCTTCATAATGGAAAGACACCAATTTTAAGGATTATGCTTTCTTTTTTTCCCTGCATGATTCCCGGGGTTCAAAACAGGACACAATTAGTGATAAATAAGTCGGTAACACGGTCACATTCCAGGAAAGACAAATGTCCCCGAATGCACAGGTACCTGCCTGAAGATGCTGCGTCCCTCCTTGAACGCGGATGGTTTTCAAGGACTTACAGAAGAGACACGGATCTGCTCCACAGAGGGTTCATAAAGTGCTCTAAGACAACACGATCCTACCATCATGAAATGACAGCAGCACCTTCTTCCCCACGCTGGGCAAAGCCGCTAAACCGGGATGTGCTCGTGGTCTTGTTCCTATGGTCTCGGAGTTTCCAACAGAAAATGTCTTGTTAACACTCCACTGACAAATCATTTAGCTCTGGCTGCTCTTTACTCGACATAACCTAGAATACAACCCGCCGTGCCCACACATGGGGTGAGTCTCCATAGCTTTCTGTGTTCTTCCATCAAGACAAATTTCACTGCACTTATTTAAAAAAAAAAAAAAAGGTCAAGAGATCCACTTGAAACCTAGTCCAGAAAGCTTAGTTATATTAGATAATATATACAGATTAAAAAAAAAAAAAAAAAAAGAGGAGAAAATTCCTGGGTTTTCAAGCACATGAAATCATAAATGCCTTTGAGACAAAAATGAAAATAATTGCACAAACACACTAATGGTGTCTAAATGATATCCCAGCAGTGATGGGTAATAAAGACAATTTATGAATAAACAATTTCCTCTGAATATTAACTATGGGAGGCTGAATAAAACAAGAAATAGCTCTGCCAAGCTTCCCGAAGCTCTGTGTTTCCAACCCAGCTCACACTGCGTGCTGGAGAGCAGGCTGGCCACGTTAATAGCCCCAACCACAGGATTATTCTCAGACGAGTCAGAACACACAGTGAACCTCTTACTTAGCTGGTCAGAGAAGTTTCAGGTCACAAATACGATGGTGTCAGTCACAGAATCATACAATGTCACGAGAGAATAAAGGAGGTTGAGGAGCCACGCATCTGGAGGAAAACAACAGGACAGTGAGAAAGCCGCTGGTTTCAGAGACGGGCGCCGGCATCGGAGCGCTGGGCCTGTCCGGGCAGGACCGTCTGGCTAGAAGTGGACAGGGAAGCCGGCTCGTGCCCGCAGCTTCTCCGGGAGGTCCTGGGAGCTCTGGTGAGACGCGGGAGAAGACGCACGCCAGAGGCACAGGGGATACGGGACAGTTGCGCGAAGCACGGAGCCAGCTTGCGCAGCAGGGAGGCCCGTCCCCAAGGAGGCTCTAATGCGGGTGCAGAGCGCGTCTCAGGTTATCCCGCACAAAGGGAGGGCGCGGGGGCGTGTCAAGAGAGCCACTGGGCGAAAGGTGCCCCGGGCACTTCTAAATGACACCCGTGGTGAGAGTTAGATGTTTGTAAAAACATACAGGCAGGTGTTTGCAGGGGGCGAACCCGATCACAGCGATAGGGACAGGCCCTCGCATCAAGGGTGTGGCGTGGGCAGCGTCCAGCGAGGGTGACCTCGGACACTGACAGAGCTTCTCTGACTCTCAGTGTCTCCACTCATGACAGAAATGACAGGATCTTCCTCTCTCGTTACTGTGATAATCTAGGGACGGGGAAATACCTTCCCACCATAAATGTCGCCTACGCCCTCCCCTCACCACCTCGGTCCCTCCTACAGACCTTCCTGATGCTACCATGCCCGCGACCTGTGGGCAGCTTTCCAACGCACCAGTCTAGCCCTAGATTAAATTAGGTCTTTCCATCATTTTCCACCAATGCACACAAAACATTCATTTAAAAAAATGGGATTGGGAGGGAGACAAACCAGAAGGGACTCTTAATCTCACAAAACAAACTGAGGGTTTCTGGGGGGAGGGGGTTTGGGAGAAGGGAGTGGGGTTATGGACATTGGGGAGGGTATGTGCTTTGGTGAGTGCTGTGAAGTGTGTAAATCTGGCGATTCACACACCTGTACCCCTGGGGATAAAAATATATTATATGTTTATAAAAAAATTAAAAATTAAAAATTAAAAAAATAAAAATACACGATGTACCATTTAAATCAAGCATCAGGTAAGTGTTTGGGTGGGTTTTTTTGTGAATGTGTATACTAAATATAAAGGAATTGCATTTATTCCTATAGAAGTGTTCATTTTAGTTTATTAATCTAGCCCTCTGCATCATAAATATCAGATTAAATTCATTTGCTTTTTTGCCTCTCCATTGGAGTCTCTTTCCTCCGAATTTTCTATTGCTCCTATTTCTCCAGTAAGATGAACAGTCAGCTAGGTAACTCAGAAATGTAGTACATGTTCTAATTGTCCAACTACCGCTCGTTGCCATCCAAATGAATAAGGTCCCCATCACTATTTCCTCACCTGCCACGGTTCCTTCCTCATGAGTGGTATTAACTGTCTACCAGCATGGGGAGATAAAGAAATGTAACAATACTAAGACAGGGACAATACAGTTGGGAAAAGCTTGAAGATGATATGAAACCCCAGCCCAACTGGAACAATGGCTTTATATAGCCTTGGAGAACTTTCTGAAAGGCATCTTGGGCTATTTCCATACTTTAGATAAGTCACTAGTGTTCCATAAAATTAACTTTTTATACTTCTTGATTTACAATGAAAACTTCATTGTTTTATCTTCCACCACAACTATTTCCAAAGTTAGCTATGGGATTTGAAAATACTATCATGTATTACAGAAAGACATATAATTCAATAATGTTACCATCATTGGTATGAATAGTATTTTAACAGAAAAAAGAAGAAATTTGAAGAGAAAATGACTAGGGTCAAAAAGCACAGAAATTCAAAACTTCACTGAAGAATAAAAAATATAACTGTTTCCATTCTTACCAAGAGAGATCACGCCGATAAGGGAAAACACAGCTATACCTCAAAGCTCTCTTTGGCTCCCTATTATCTTGGCAGAACCCCAAATTCACAAGCTTCAGTCACAATAAGTAACAAGAGAGCAAGAGGCAACAGAGGGGTTGGTCTTCCACTCTCTGGAATCCTAAGATTGTTAAGGTCGTTAAGTAAGAAGTAAGCAAACAAGAATAGCTTGTTGTCTTGTCACTTGTTCTAACAAAGACTGCAATCATAATTAGGACTCCTGTCTATTAGCTTTGCTAAGTTAAAGCCTATTCATTACCTATCAGTACTCAGCCTGGCTGAGTCACAAGGGTTAACAAATCCTACAAACAAAACCGGTCTATTACAAAGAGATGGCACCTAATCAAGAACTCAGTTGGCAAGGAAAAGCAGTAGATTGAGGAGAAAAGGAGTCAGGAGGAAAAAAATGCACCAAGAGTTTTGAACACGAGCTTTTAATTAGCGCCAGAATTTTAGTTTTAATTTTGTGAAAGACCAACAATGTATTCTGATGATTACTTCCCATTTACTTCATGAACATATGTGGAAAAAATATATATAAATTGATCTCTGAAGGTTTAATTTAACTTATTTTGAATCCATTTGTTTCTTTAAAGAAGCATTATTAATTGAAGCAGGTGGGAAACAAATAAAAAATAAAGGGAGAGACATGTGAAGTCAACTTACGATGCTAATAATTTATTTTGAATTATTTTTTTGAAAAAATATTTTAAAAATGTAAATTCTTATTCCAGAATAATAATTATGTAATAATAATTATTATGTTTATTATATATTGTACCTATATTAAAGAAATATAATTATTTTATTTTATACATTATAATTATATTTATATATAGTTACATACATATATTATTAATTATATATAATATCCCATATTTTATACCAAAAATCTATTATCTCAAGATTTCATATAATGTGTCAAAGGTTATATACATCTCAAGCTTGAATACTTAGAAATTCCATTCCAGAATTCCTGCAGGACTTTATATTCCCATAGATTATCTGTGATAAGACCCATTGACTTTTTTCTCCAGTATAATGGGTAAAATATGCCATGAAATTGTTATTTGATATTTCTTTATTAACTTCCCAATGGTCATGCTTATCAATTAATTTCTTCATTTATTCAAGAAGAATTTTTTTAAGATTTTATTTATTTATTTGACAGAGAAAGAGATCACAAGTAGGCAGAGAAAGTAGAGCAGAGAGACAGAGGGGGAAGTAGGCTCCCTGCTGAGCAGAGAGCCCAAAGCGGGGCTCGATCCCAGGACACTGGGATTATGACCTAAGCTGAAGGCAGAGGTTTAACCCACTGAGCCAACCAGGCGTCCCTATTCAAGAAGAATTTGGGGGGATCAATTTTCAAGCATTACAGTTATTATAAAGGACATTTGGTCCTCCACTGACAGGCACTTAGTAAGTTACTACTGAATAAATACATAAAGTTGAAAACAAAAATCCAACTTTCTACATGTCAAAATAACAATAATTAAATAATTAAAAAAAAACTTTACTTAGCATACATTATTAAAAATTAAGCTGGGTGGGGGTGCCTGAGCAGCTCAGTCAGTTAAACATTGGACTCTTGATCTCTGCTCAGGTCTGGATCTCAGGGTGGTGAGTTCAAGGCCCGTCTTGGGCTCTAGCATGGCGCACACTTAAAAAAATCAATCAGTCAGTAAGTTTGATGTACTTTCTTCTCTAACAGCAACACAATATCCTTAGGTGAATCGCATTTTGTTTTACTATCAAGGCAATATTAATAATTAGTTATTTTACTAATGTTAATTATTTACTAATTAGTAGTTAATTACTGATTGATTGATCATTGATACGAATTCAATGCTAACACAAAATTAATAGAAATCTCTATTATGTTTCCTGAAAAGCTGAGAATGGTACATGGTCATGTGAATCTGAGAACACTATTATAAACATATATAAGCATATACATTTGTAATAAAAATTAAGTAAACTGGGGATTACTGATAATGGTGTCCTGCACCATACAATGGTCTTTGCCACAAATTCTCTTATCTTTAATGCTCCTGAAACACATACCTAGAAATTTAGTTCCCTTTTCTCCTCCTCGATTTCCGTATCTCTATCTTCCCCTACGAAATCACATGTTCTTTTGGAAATAGATAGAAAAGACACTCCCTAACGAAGCCTTCTCTCATCGCACGCTCGGAGCTGACCTGGCCCTCTCGTGAAGCCTGCAGGCTTGTTCCCATCATAATCCACCCTAGAGGTACATACATACATATCATCTGCCTCTCCCTCCTGTACAGTCATTTAAGAACAAGTTTTATAAGGTCAAGAAATGGGTTTTGTTTTGTGTCTTAATTGCCTTAGAATCACCTCAGCATGTAGCCTGTGCCCATCCTCCTAAGTCAAGTTGTCTCACTGTAGATCCTCTGCTGCTTCCGGGCTTGCTAAAAGCGCAACCGAAAAGCCCGAAGAGCATATTTATTCTGGGGGCTGATCCTGGAGACCCCTGCTTCTACAGGAGGAACGCAGGTGCAGTCCTGGTCCGATAAAAGCTCACAGTGTAAGATTAAAGCAGCTGACTAGTTTTTTGTTTGTTTGTTTTTTAAAGATTTTATTTATTTATTTGGCAGACAGAGATCACAAATAGGCAAAGAGACAGGCAGAGAGAGGGAGAAGCAGGCTCCCCACTGAGCAGAGAGCCCAATGCAGGGCTTGATCCCAGGACCCTGGGATCAAGACCTGAGCTGAAGGCAGAGGCTTTAACCCACTGAGCCACCCAGGCGCCCCCAGATGACTAGCTTTTAAATGGGATCCACAATGTACCTTTATTCCTGACAGTGCATAGCCTAAACGTGTCCCAGCGCCCGAATGGGACACTCCAGTTCAGAACTGTCCTACTTTATTACATGAATACAGTTCTGACTTCCCTGCTACTCACCGTAACTGTTTAGTTGAAAACAATTCATAAGGGAAGAATTTTTAACACTACATTAGACAAAGGTGACACGTATCGATTTGACTGCCCAGTATTATTCATTTAAGAAACATTTCTCTATCTACTGTACTAGCTGCTGGCTGCTAAGGAAAATACAGCAGTGAAGAAAGAGACTCAAAGCCAGTGAGCTCATGGAGTGCCTTTTTTATGTGGCAAGAAAGGGTCCCTGACAATAACAGAGGACAAAGAATGCCAGACTGAGGCACGTGGTATGCTTTGGACAGATTGACCAGGGAAAGGTCATATGGTAAGATGGCACTGGAGCAACATCTGGAAGGAAGGAAGGAAGGGAGGAAGGTTGGTTGATTATCATTTTCCAATTTAGGAAAAATGATAATCATGCAAAAAAGATAGAAAATAATGTCAGGATCAAAATCCTTGAGTAAGCAAGACTCTGGGACTCAACACTCATTTGAAAGGGCTTGCCACAAGCACAAAAACCAATAGCCCGTCCATCAAAATAGGAGAAGAGAGTATAAGGTTTCAGACCTAAGTATATAAGCGGATTTAGATTACAGGCTCCAATAACCTGGTTGGTGTCATCCTAAACAGAGTACTTCTCCGATTGGAACTTGCCTATGCCTGTCCTCCCTTAGGAACTCCCCTAAACCTGGTTCTGTAGCATTCACATAAATACCATGATCTACTCAACACCTGCCTTATTTTTTGTGCAAACCAGGAAGGGTTTCTGTTACTTGCAACAACTAGCCCTGGGTAAACCAGCAATCATTAGTAGGGGTTACTGAAGAATCATGGCAAATATCTAAGCCCTACAAGACATTCTGTCATACATTAGTAAACCACAGTTATGTGGCTTTTTACAAAGTTTTCTTAATCCAATTAACAGGATGTTGTTTTCAGTTCGGTAATTTCCTAACACAGTCTGTGTATAAGCGCCTTTAAAGCAACGGGTACTCCAAGGACATCAGGTGGCACCGGGATGAATTTAACCATGGTGTCAGGCGCAGGATGGAATTTTAATCAAATTCTACCGGAGAATATTCTAAGTAGGTCAAGAAAGAAACAAGCTTCTCTCTAATGAGCTGTATCGTGTAAGCCCCTCCCAGAGGTCATACAAAGAAAGGCACCCTTGGTAGAAGTACTATTACTATGTAAGATAATAATAATAATATTCCACAGAGAACTCCTGAACACCGAATCGCTTGTAGTTTCAAACTGAGAAAAGCAGGGAAGCTCAATCTGACCCAAACCCACAGCTGAAATATAATCAGGAATAACAACATTTTCTTAGGGCCGGGCTGATCTCCAGAGCTTCCACAATACTGTGTCCGTGACTCGGGGTATCCGTAACGTGCTCCTGGGACCACATGTCCTTCATCATCCGGGACAATCCACATGCCCTAAATTTCACCCCAACTCCTTTATTTCCTCTTACACATCAAAATTTCTCCAAAGACCCTCTGCAAACCAGAAGAATACAAAAATGTTTACCATATTTTGTTCTTCAATTTAAGGATCTGAAAAAATGTGGTATTTTTCACATCAAGATGTATTTTATCTACAAGTACACAGGCACACACCCCACTCCGGTAGTCAGTAGTGGCACTGTCATCACCTGTCCTTAGTAGAATTCGCTGGTCCGCAATCATACTTTCTGAATATCAATATTTTTTAAGGATTTCATTAATTTATTTGAGAGAGAGCATGAGAGAGGGGAGGGGCAGAGGGCGAAGCAGACTCCCCTTGGAACAAGGAGCCTGATGCGGGACTCGATCTCAGGACCCTAGAATCATGACCTGCGCCGAAGGCAGACGCTTAACCGACAGAACCCCCCAGGCGCCCTAATATCATTCTTTTTTTTTTAAGATCTTTTATTTATTTATTTGACAGACAGATCACAAGTAGGCAAAGAAACAGGCAGACAGAGAGGGGAAAGCAGGCTCGCTGCAGAGCAGAGAGCCTGATGTGGGGCTCGATCCTAGGACCCTGAGATCATGACCTGAACCAGGGCGGAGGCTTAACCCACTGAGCCACCCAGGCACCCCCGATATCATTCTTGAGTGAGTGTCTGCTTTCAGGCTGCTCCCAAAGGGCGATGATGGGCTTTTTGGTCCCATCATTTAAAATTGTTTTTCACTTATCCCCAAATCCATTTTTATTTTGCTTTCTAATTATAAAAATGCTTATTTCACCACAAAGGACATCCTCACTTGAAGTGTAATCAATAGAATACTAATTTGACTTTAATAATTTTCTTTCTTCCTTTCTGAGCAAAACTGCTGACAGCAAAAGACAAAAGTGGGCGCAGGCCAAATGGAGAAAGGGAGTACGGACTGATTCTAGTGTGGGTCCAGGGCTCTGTCTGCGGTTCCCCCGTGGCTAGTGGCTTGGGGACCAGGACTACTGTACGGCGATTAGCCCTCTCAGCGCAGCAGCCCTACTGCGAAATCAAGATATTCCTTTCTCTATCCTATTCACACCCATTCAAGTTAGGCTTTCAGATGACTCTTTAAAATAGAAACGCTAATGGCCAATTCGGCCTCGTCCCGTCCCGTAGGGGGCACTCTGGGTATGGTACCGGAGCCGGCTCCCTGAAGACTCAGGACAGCCTGGGATGTAGGTACCGTTCTTCCTGGTTCACACATGAGCGAACTGTTCTAGTTTACAAAACTGAATTCAGGGGGAAAAATGTTCTATTGTGGTGTTTTCAGAGTACAGTATTTCTAATACTATTTGTAGATTTAAAAGTTCTGTGAATAGGGAGCCTGGGTGGCTCAGTTGGTTAAGTGACTACCTTCGGCTCAGGTCATGATCCCAGAGTCCCAAGATCGCGTCCCAGGATCGAGTCCCGCATTGGGCTCCCAGCTCCATGGGGAGTCTGCTTCTCCCTCTGACCTTATCCCCTCTCATGCTCTCTCTCAAATAAGTAAATAAAATCTTTAAAGAAATAAAATAAAATAAAAGTTTTGTGAATAAAGATACCACATGAGTGTATCCCAGCTTTTTTGCTTAAAACAAATGAAGGGGATTTTTTAAAAGTTAAAAATAAAACTTTCTGCTAAGCCTACTTCTTGACAGAAATGACCATTTTAGGATTTCTCTGAACCAATCTTAAGAAAAAATATTGCTTCCTTTTTTTTTTAAATTTTCCAAACTTTTGTGGTCAAAGAGTTTAAAAGTGTTCAAACACTAGAATGCCATGTTCAGACTGAGCTCTCCCCTCCTTGCAAAGTTCTTTCTATCTAGGGTTTATGTAGTTTGCAAATAGGTTGATATAAATGGAAAATTCACTTTCTAGCCAGCACTCTTTAAACGAGGTCACCTTTCTTTAATTCTCTGCAGAGAAAGCCTAAGAAGACTATATTTGGCCAGGCCAACTCAAACAGAGACCAGAAAGGAAGCCGTGCGGGCCAGCCTGCCGGCCTTGGCACGGCTCGTTTCAGGTCTGGGCCCCTCCTTCCTGCCCACCGGCTTCCTCACAAAGAAAATCCACGGGGACTCAGGTGAGGGGAACGCACACTGTGGGCTCTGATCATTTGATCTATTCTGATGAGCCTAAGCTAGAATTTATTTTTCACTCCTCTACTAAAACCTTCATCAGCAAAACAGCTGCTATCGCTCTAATGTCCATTTGATTCTGGCAAGGGCTAAACTGATCTCAGCTATTGCCACCATGCCGTCTCAATCCTGACTATAAAATTCTGGAAGATAAAAATTATTATTTTCTCTGAAGTTACATCTGCTCGGTACAAAACATAATCAGCTACTTCACAGGACCAGCTTAGATAAATAATGTGAATAAACAAGACCTAAATATGATTATTTTGTGTTTGTAGTTTCTTCCCATGATTCTCTAAATTGAAATGCTGTTGAGAGAAAACAGTCAATCAAAATGCAGTGGCTCACTGATCCCTCCCCATTCTCGAACCTGAGCCAGGAGCCGTGCCTGGGAATACAGGACCAGCGCCGGGGCAGCAGGAGGCTTCACGACAACAGCTGCTGAGCGCACCCATCTGGACATCCCAGCACGTGGCTGGCTGGAGAGCCCATATTTTTAGTGTAAGAGAAGGCGTTATATATATACATCATGAAAGACCACATTTTCTTCTAGAAGAGGTTCAAAATCAGAAACACAATAGTAGAACATTTTCTGAAAGCGGCGATGTGATAGAGGCTGATTTTACGGCAATCTTCATTAAACAAAGACAACCTGGAGCAAGGCTCTTGCCCTATTCAGTAGCTACAATGAACAAGAACCATACTTGGAAACTTCCAGGGCAGGCAACGGGTCACAAACAGCAAAGACCTTGTAATGTTAGACTTACTCGTTTCCAAAAGGTTATGTGTGATCTCGACTTGCGGTTTTCAGAGTCATGTGACAAATCGGGATTAATTCCTTTGTGGTATTTGCCCATTCTCCAGGAACGAATGTGGGCTTTCCATCCCTTTTACCATATAATGATGCCATAAAAAGGAACGTGTGAAATCATTACAGCTTAAAGGTCTAAGTAATCAGACACGTGGTTTCTCTGATTCTATAACTTGGTGGTAAAAGGAAAACCTTTAAGAAAGTCTTGTATAGGAACGCCTGGGGTGGCTCAGTTAGTTAAGCGTCTGCCTTCTGCTCAGGTCATGATCCTGGAGTCCTGGGATTGAGCCTTGTGTCAGGCTCCTCTTCAGCGGAGAGCCCCCTTCCCCCTCTCTCTCTGCCTGCTGCTCTGCCTACTTGTGATCTCTGTCTGTCAAATAAATAAATAAAATCCTTAAAAAAAAAAAGTTAATAGATGCATGCATTTAATTTCATGAGGTGATCTCCCTTAAGAAGAAAGTCTGAATAATCAGAAAAGAATGTGTAATTATAATCACCTTTGGATTCGTATCTTATTGCTATCTGTAATATCCCCTTACATCCTGAAAATGTTTTTTTCTCTCATAATATACCTTCATTTTTCTATATACTTTTTCTCCACCTATATGCAGAACTTATCTCCCTCCTGTTTTTGGACTAAGTAAAATAGGTCTAATCTTTATTCCATCACAAAATCTTTGATTTAAGAAATCTTGCTTTCCTAAATGAACCACTATGAAAACTGAGGAGCAACACTAAGCATAAACAAATTGTGAGAGGGGGGTGGGAATAGATTTTATGCTGTTTTTCATTGCTCCTGAGGGCTTAACAACACACAGACAAGTTTGAAAACTGCTAACTAGAGACCTCAAGCATACCTAGCTGATCAAAAGTATCATTTAAGTGAAGTCACAGATCTGCCGTGCTTTCTCTCTAAATCATAGTCAAACAAGGTATAATCCGTTTCATTAGACTCAGTAACTATAAATCAGTGTCAAAAGTTAAGTACTCATGAATATAAACATTCCTACGTAAGGGCCACTATATACCAACAGATGTGCACGAAGAGAAGAAATGCTTTTGCAATGACTCTTCCCTTATTTTCCCTCATTAATCCTTACAATCTGCATGATTCTATCTGGAAGAACAAATGTGTCTGTACCCTAAAAACACCTTCTAAATTTCCTCTTTTTTCTTAAATGACTTTCAGAGAAGAAAAGTCCTATAAGCCTCTTAGCAAAGCCTCACTTGGGATAACGATTCTTTAACATGAACAAGGAATCTTTGTTGACTCTCTGCACTGGTCATCTGTGCCACAGTACCAAAGCCAGGATGCTTTTCTGGCTTATAATTAAAAGTAAGCATAAAGTTTACGAACTAGAAAACACTGTCATGACTGTGAAATCTAATTGACCAATCAAAACCCTCTCAGCCTCTTAATCCCCACACAGTAATTCTTCTCTCCTTCCTGCCCATCACACACACACACACACACGCTCACATGCACACTCGGTTCTCTTGTTTTTCATTCTATCTTTCTACCTGGTAATCCTCAGCAGGCCTCCAGTACAGACAACCCTTGCTCTGTTTACAATTTTATTACTTCTTCTAGTTCAATTAACATCACTTGGAATCGTCCGAGGGGAACACAGCTATCAGGAGTCAACCCAGCGGAAGGGGAAGAACATACGATTAATCCCCAGCTCTCCCTCTCTTCTTGATGATCGTGGGTAAATGAAATGAAAGTGCTGAGCCCCTATTTTTTCATCTGGAAAGCGAAGCTAAAATGAAATCTCTGCCTACCTTACAGAAATTGTGGTAATACCGCGCGAGATAATTTCCCTGTGAATTTCAATGTGATGGTAAATTTTTAGTTATAATTCAAATTTTGAAAAGAGGTATAATAATGGAGGCAACCTAAATTTTAATTCCTTAACTCTGTGTGTGTGTGTGTGTGTGTGTCAGTGTGTGATACACAATAAAAGCAATAGTCAGATCACCCATAGTTCATACCTACAGTATACGTGGGATAGACTTTATTGTGGTAATAAATTACATGTAACAATGGATATAAAAGGCCAAAAGCAAGAGAGTAAGCTCAGACTATGTAGAACTTGCCTTTAATAAGGGAAAGTATGGCAAGTCTGTGGTTTTATAAGAACCACAAAGTAGAGTTTATACCCAGAAGCAGAGGGTGCCACACTGAATGTTACCATCAAAATCTAAAACATTCGCTCTTTTTAAGATACTATGATAAAAGTAAAAAGGTAATTCACAGAGAGCGAGAAAATATTTTCTCTCTCATGTATTTATAAACTTCTAAGTTCACTCTCTACACACACACACACACACACACACACACACACATTTATGGGTCAAAAGATTTAATCCAGAATATGAGTAAATTAGTCATAGGAAGATGAGCGACCCAATACAACATGAACAAAGATTTCAACAAGTATTTCATTAAAGAAGCTATGTTAATGGTCAGTAAATACACAAAGAGCTGCTCAACATCCCTGGTCCCCAGGAAAATGAAAATTAAATGTACGGTGTGATACTACCACACACCTGTTAGAATGGCGGCAATGGAAAAAGTCTGACAAAAAACAGGTGTTGATATGGGCATGAAGTCACGGTGACTTTTTTTTTTTAACGGTGGAAAAAATGTACAATGTTTCAACCACCTTGGAAACAATCTTGGCCTTTTCTTATAAAGAAAAATATATACTTGCTGTATTACTTGGGAATTTACTCTTTATTTTTAACCAAGAGTAATAAAAATGCATGAAAAGACATACATATATATATATATAATGTATGTATACATATAATATAATACATATATAATATAATAATATACATATAATGTATACATATATGTATGTCTTTTCAGGCATTTTTATTTATTTATTTATAATTTATTTTTTATTTTTATTTTTATTACTTTTGGTTAAAAATTAAGAGTATATATATGTGTGTGTGTATATGTGTGTATGTATATATATATATATATATATATATATATATATGAATATACAAAGCACTTTTATCCATAATTACAGCCTGGAAATAACTCAGATGTCCATCAACAGATAAACAGACAAGCAAATTGGAGTATTTCCTTACAATGAAATACAAATGCTACTAAGTAAATAAAGGGACGTGGATCCTACTGACACCTGATAGAATATTAATGAATTTCAAAAATATCATTTCCACTAAAATAAGGCAAATAACTATAAAGCATATTTTTGCATTTATATGAAATTCTAAAAATGGCAAAACGAATTTGTACTGACCAGAAGAAGATCGGTGGTCAGCTGGGCTGACAACAACACAAGAGAACAGGGAATTTGGGGGCAAAATGATATAACTATTCTGTATCTTGCTTGGGTTGGTGCTTCTCAAATGCATAAATTTATCAAAACACATCAAAATATAGATTTTAAATGGACGTATTTTATAGTAAGTAAATTACAGTCTATTTACAGAGTTTTTCTTCAGAAAAAATAAGTGTTACGATTTTGTTATCTAACAACTTAAAGCCTAAACTAAAGACATTTAAACCAGAAAAATATAGTCTTTTATAATACTAAAAACGACAATTTGCATAGAGACATAACAATTATCATTGTCTATGATCCAAAACACAACTTTTTAAGAGCAGAAACTGCAAGAGATGCACGGAAAAGTATCAGGAATAGTACAAATAATGGTACTTAACATGCCACTCGGTCTGGGACACATCACAGGGACAAAACAGTAAAAACACACAGAAGTCCTGAAGCACAAAATCAGTAAAATAGATCTTACGAACAGATATCCAACTTTGCATCCAGTGATTAATTATAACTTTCAAATCCATACTAAATATTTTTTAAAGTTAACATTTATTAGGGCTATTAAAAAGTCCCCAAACTACCATAAATTAAAAATTACAGAACTCTCTGCACAGGGTGGCCCGTGGGTTGTGACATCACATGAAGGGAGCTGCTCTCTGCGCATTCTCGAGCGAGGTGAATTTTTTCAACTGTGTATCGCTACGTTGATCCACTAGACACAGTTGCACTAACCTACAAGCTTTTCTCCCTGTCATTCTCCCTCACCTTGTTGAACGTTTAAGCTGCTTCCAGTGTTTAATGAGCAGAAACAACGGCGGGGTAAGTACCCATGTACACAGTCCCCTCTTGGATGTGGGTCAGAATCTCAGAGCAGGTCACCTCCCTAGCCCGTCCCACACCCGACCTAAGGCTTCCTCACCCAGCCCTGCAGCTCTGGAGCAGGACTCCAGCCTCCAGGTCCCTTCCATGCCCCCAGGTATGGGCAGAAGCAGCGACTCTGCAGAGCGCCCTCTGGTGTCCTGGCACCGCTACGTCCATCCCACCCGTCGTGGAGCACCAGTCCTGCCATCTCCTGTACCATAAACCCATAAAGAAAACATCTCATCCTCATACTGGATGAAGGTCATTCCAGACCCACAGACCTGCACAGACACACACAGACACTTGCCCCGTATGAACTCCTGCAGTTCCCTCAATGTTTCTACAAGGGCCTTATTAAGAAATAGGTAAATTATTTGATCAAGGGAACACTCCAGATGGAAAATTACAAGCTTCAGTAAAATGAATGACCTAAAAATTCAATACATCAATTTATGGAAATTTCCTTTTCTATTCCTTGCCCGAGTGCTAATGAAATGCAACAATGAATATTTTTATTTATTTATGTACCTAATACTTAGCACCCCTTGAAAGGATTTCAGAATATTCGCAATATGACAGGCACATTAATTAAAGTGGTAAGGAACATTTTCTGCATGCTGATATTTTAAAAGGACTTCATAGCATGAAATGTGTGTTATTAGCTTTGTAATGGAAAGAATCGGAATTAAATTATTATTTTTAAAAAAAAGACTGCTGAACCGAAGAGTGCTATTTAGTTTTCTTGAAAAGTAAGCCAAAAGTGGAATATGAAGTTTAGAGATGAGTAGAGTTAAATAAAAAACAAAATCTCCTGTAAGACATTACACTGGAGGAGGGTCTGAAGAAATTGGAGAGGGCATCTGGTGCAAAGCTATCCACAGTTCAGCGTCTCCCCCACCACGCAGGGGCCCGCGTCCGGGTGAAGAGCAGCGTGTAAGGTTTACGGAGGGTCACAGCTGCTCCATCCAGGTTCAGTGAGGATACCAGACAATCAGTGATAGGACCTCACAAGTACATGAAGCTGCCACAAGCCGTGGCTCTTCAGTGGGAGAGTCAAAAGAGGTGTGAGCTCAAGAAGCCGCCGAGCGGAAGGCACCTCTGCTGCTCTCGGAAGGCAGGTGCACCTAGCCCGATCTCTGAGCATCTCGCATAGACGCCTGCCTACAGTCCTGTAACGGAATCACGGCCCTGTCTGGTGTCTGCCTCGGCTTCATCGTCTCATTCCCTCAAGGAGCAGGTTGTTTGCTGACGGGGTAGGTATGGTGAAATCAGTGTGTGTGTGCGTGTGTGTGTGTGCATGCGTGCACACATGAGTGGGAGCTGGAAAAAGAAGAAAACTTCACTGTGTTAACTTGTGTTAGTTTTCTCCTGATTGATGAAGACGGGCCTGGATGAACACATATTCCCAAGGTGCTTATCGAGAGTAACAGGTCAAAGCACATCTACTCATGGCACCAAAGATGAAGGCGTGGAAGACCCAGAAAGACGTCAGAGTAAGTATCTGCGGAGTCTGTCCTATTCACAAACAGACACTCATAAAGAGCACGGGCTCCCGAGGGAAGAGAGGAGGACCGGGGAGAGGACCAAAACAGAGGAGGAAATGTTCGGAGTTAGGAGTATCCTGGGTTCTAATTCTAATTCCTCCCTGAAATGTCAGCGGGACTCTGTGACGAGTCACTGGTCAGGTTCACTTCCCCAGTCTGGAACACACAGCACCTAAGAGAGGTGGTTTCTGGGGATTGTCTCCTCTGACACCTTGACTACTAGCCCGTAGGTGTCTCTGTGTGTGTTCGGGCTCAGGATCACAGCTGGCGCGCAGGAAGTATGATGAAACGCGCGTATTTTATACTGTAGCAGAGAAAGGGTACGTAAGGGCCACACAGGAAACCTCCAGCAGCCACAGGCGAACCCCCGAGCATCCCAGAACTCGCCACATTTTCGCATCCACCTCACTGACCTCGAGACTCTGTAGTTCCTAACTTCCTTTCTAGTCAGTATAGGGGAAGAAACTCAGAGGCCTAATATTTTATTTAAATCCTAATCAACCTAATGCAAGATGGTATTTGGATCTTGTCTTATCACACATCCCTTCTTTCAGTTAAAAACTCATGAAATTTTGGGGAAAAATATGGTAGTGGTGATTTATTTCATATTAGATCATAATAACCTAAGCTTAACATTTCAGATGATTTACAAATGTAACCAAATGATGTGAGAAAATGAAGAAGAGATTGATGGTTTGGAAATTTCGATGCTAAAACACTTTCAATGAAATATTCTCTCCTGAAAATCTCTCTTACACAGACTGAAAAGCTGTAGCTTATGAGAAGGGATTATAATCAAATTGAGAGAGCTTTAGCTTTTAATAGGAAATCATTACTACACTTCGAATTAATATATAAAATATGTTTTTGAAATTCTTTTCATGCTCTTTAAATTTTATGGTAATTTCATTACGGTGATCTTTAGTTGCTAATTAACAATTGGAATTTCTTTTGGGTGATTAACAGTTCTTTTTAAAAAATTCTGGCTTCCTTGAGTACTTCTGAAAATTCGGTTATATTGTCTTCACTAGTATACCATGCAATAGTGGAAAATACAGACAACGCCCACTGCACCACCACAGAAGTTAGCCTTAACATGACCTAACAAGTCGTTGTTTTTCCCCAGCTGGCGCAAGACAGATTTCTAATGATACCTTAATATCTGAACTTAGCTCTTCATGATGACTCTGCTGTATTTTGAGAAGAGCCTGTAAAGCTTAGCTCAAGATGATTATTTAAAACATTTTGTTACAGAAATGTCTTGCAATCGTTATTTCTTCGTGAGCCCTCATGGACCCACCATGGAGATTATCAACATGGCTTTTGCCTTACATCATCGGGACTTTCTTTAAAATATGAAATTTCACATTGAGATACTCATAAAGAAAAGAATAAAGGGGATTTTTGAAAGAAAGACAGACCATTTCTCTCAGACGCGCTCAGGTTTAGGAAATCAGCGTAGCAAGTACCAAGCTGTGGAAGGCATGGTGTACTAGACACCAGGAGACTGGGGCTCTGGGGTCAGGACAATTATGTGACAGTATCTGGGCCTCTGTGAATCCCATAATGTCTCAGTGTTTTTACCTAAAGAATGAAATAAGAGCAGGCACCCTACTGACCTCATGGGGTATTGTGAAGACAAACGGGCTTCATAGCATCACAGGAATATCTTCAAAGTAGTGTGTCGCAAGTGACATTAAATTGCTTTACTTACCTGCTTTCCCCACCAGGCTGAAAGGTTCTCGAGGCCGGGGATTATGTCTGATGTGTCCTTACATCCTGACACATTGCCTGAAACACAGATGGTTTGATAAATAGTTGAGTGAATAAATACTTGACCCAAAGGGATCTCTGTAGCAGGTTACTGAAACTTTAAAAAAAAAACCTATTTCTTACCCAAAGTAAAGACGAGCAAAACAATCACTTGGTGCAGGAAGAAAGTAATGGAACTTTAATTTTTTTATCCAAATTTTAAAGACAGAAGTTTTCTGACATTTAATATTCTGATTGAAATGTGAATTCTCTCTTGACAGTTCAAGTGAACACAGGTCATTAATTTCAGGAAGAGTGCTTGTTCTTGGAGCTGTGGGTGACCTCACACTTCCACCTGTTTTCAGCACATTGCTATGCACTGTAAACCATGACACAGATCTATGGACCTTTTTGTCAGATTTCCTGAAATTAATCCTCTAAAAATGGACAGTTAGCTTTAAAATAATTTTGTAAATAAATTATCCATTAAAAATAATTCCTAATAATGCATTTGGAAGGTGAGAATTGATGCTTGTCTGTCCTAAAATGAGTTTTTTGTCAGCCCACATTATCAAATGAAAACAGTAAATATCTAAACAGTCTGTAAAGATGCTAAATAAAAAGGTTCTGAAGTACCCGGGGCACCATTAGAAATAGAAATTTACATTCACTGGTATTGAATTATGTTTACATGTTTAATATATAAAATTATTTTTAAAATATTGTTTATCTTATAGTTTGTATCATATATTTTATGCATTTATAATGCAGGTAATATATTGGTACAATATAATTTTTAGAGGAGTAGTGGTACTAACATAACTTAAGATTATATATGTTAGGACTATGTAAAGTAGTCTTTACTGATAGAGTTAAAAACTTTAAAACCTCTGAGAGAAAGCGACAGTAACAGCTAATGTTTACTGGCCATACTATATGACAGCATAAAATAATTTCCCCCATTGTCTTAGTCCTCATGAATATCAGACAAAGGGCTGTTATCCAAGATCTATACAAAACCTGTCAAACTCTACACCCAAAAAATAAATAATCCTGTCAAAAAATGGGCGGAAGACATGAACAGACATTTCAGGAAAAAGGACATCCAGATGGTCAACAGACACATGAAAAAGTGTTCCACATCACTCGGCATCAGGGAAATACAAATCAAAACCACAATGAGATACCACCTCACACCAGTCAGAATGGCTAAAATTAACAAGTCAGGAAACAACACATGTTGGCGAGGATGCAGAGAAAGGGGAGCCACCTACACTGTTGGTGGGAATGCAAGCTGGTGTGGCCACTCTGGAAAACAGTCAGTTAAAACAGAGCTACCCTCTGACCCAGCAATCGCACTACTGGGTATTTACCCTAAAGATACAAATGAAGTGATCCGAAGGGGCACGTGCACCTGAATGTTTATAGCAGCAATGTCCACAATAGCCGAACTACGGAAAGAGCCCAGATGTCCATAGGCAGCTGGATGGATAAAGAAGATGCGGCATATATACAATGGAATATTCCGCAGCCATCCGAAAGGACAGATACCTACCATTTGCACTGACACGGATGGCACAGGAGGGTATTATGCTGAGCGAAGTAAGTTAATCAGAGAAAGACAATGACCATCTGATCTCAGTCATACATGGAATGTAGGAAACAGTGCAAAGGCTCACAGGGCGAGGGAGGGAAAACAGAACAGGAAGTCACCAGAGAGGGAGACAAACCATAAGAGACTCAATCCCAGGAAACAAACTGAGGGTTGCTAAAGCAGAGGTGTGTGGGGGATGGGGTAATTGGGTGGCGGGCATTAAGGGCAGTGCACATGATGTGAGGAGCACTGAGTATTACAGGCGACTGATGAATTACTGACCATGACATCTGAAACTAATGATGTACTATATGTTGGCTAACTGAATTTAAATAAAAACTGAATTTAAATTTAAATTAAAAATAAAAATGGAAATTAAATAAAAATAAAAATAAATTAAAAATCTGATATAATCACTCGTACAACTTTTAGTTAAGTTATGAATTATAATACTGAAAGTATCACTGTGAACTCGGGCCTTAGAAAAAGAATACTACAGATAGCACTGTTGTGCTACTCCCTTGGCCTTGAACGCCAGATGACCACCACCATGAAATTCAGCGTGGATCATCACAGTGCTGTCTTTGAATCACAAATGTGCGTGTCCTTCAATACTGGGCTCAGCTTTGTGTGCTAGCATGTTGGATGCTGTGTTCTGTGACCTGCCTTTCACCTAAGATGATGCTCCCACAATTATTTCATAGATGTGTCTCATCAACTTGCACATTCTATAATGTGTGTACAAGCCAGGGGATTTTCCCCTTATTTTTCTATTTTCACTTACACTCAGTACTGCTATGAACATTTTTAAATATTTTCTAGTACATAAATGTGACAGTAAAGTGAAGGTACATTTTCTGTAAAGGAATGACCAGAGAGTAAGAAATGTGCGTGTTCAATTTCAATTTCACAAAAAAAAAAAAAAAGAAAAGAAAAAAGCTCAAGTGCTTTGCAAACTGGATAGGCAAATTGCCAGTGACTAACAAAGTCAGGTGCTTACTGAGTGGCTTCCTCCAGTGGTCTTCATCTCATTTCTCTGTACAACGATCAAGTTCAGTCATATACATGTCATATATATCTAGTCATATACATCGCATTGGCTTATCATAAAAACTTGACAGAGTCTTCTCTGTAAATTACAATAGTAATTATTCCTAACAATCTTTTCCTGTCTCTTTCTCTCCCTCCCCACATGCTTTGATTAATTTTAACAAACTTTCTCTTCTTCTTACATAACATTGATTTCAACTCCACAAATTTCAGTCTTAAACTTTACTAACCTGTCCTAATTTCTCTAGGTTTATTTTCCTATGTTATTATTATAACAATGACTTCATTTGACAGGCAGAAAAGATGTCCTAGTTTATGATGACATTTACAGGAGACACCTGGAACAGGTGAATCCACTGAGATGGAAAGTACACGGCGGCTGCCAGGGCCAGGGGGGACGGCAGAAGGGACAGGGACTGCCTACGGGGAACAGGCCTCTCTTGGGGGTCAAGACAGCAAGGAGCAGCAGGGGGCAGAGTCTGGCAACACTGTGAGTTGCTCAGTACCACTGAACTCCTCACTTCACAACGATTATGTTCCTGTTATACGAATCTCACCCCGATCAAAAATTACTTAATTTGGGACGCCTGGGTGGCTCAGTGGGTTAAGCCGCTGCCTTCGGCTCAGGTCATGATCTCAGGGTCCTGGGATCGAGTCCCGCGTCGGGCTCTCTGCTCAGCAGGGAGCCTGCTTCCTCCTCTCTCTCTGCCTGCCTCTCTGCCTGCTTGTGATCTCTGCCTGTCAAATAAATAAATAAAATCTTTAAAAAAAAAAAATTAAAAAAAAAATTACTTAATTTAAGCCAAAAGTTCATTAATTTTCAATTTTTATGTTTGATATATTCCCCCTAAAATTCTGCATTTATTTTATCGCATAAGTTTGAAATCTATTACTGTTAGTATCCTATAGTTCTAAGTGCTTTCAAAAATCCATTATGCATTTTTATTTGACCCACGGTTTAACCACAGAAACATTCCGCACACCGGCAGAACACTCAGGGATCTGCACGCAGGAGGTTCTTCAGAATTTCTGACTACAAATGTTTAAACCCAGATGCTTGACATTGTCCAGTCCCAAAGGTCTACCTATAGCAGTTACCAAAGAAAAGGAGTGTCATGGTGCAACCAGAATCCCGTTTTGAGAGAATATGCATTTTCCTAGCATAAAACTGCAGTCCCATTACCGTAATGTAACTTCCAAATGCTTTTAAAGATGCTGGAGAAGCACTTCTCAGTTATGTTCTTACAGTCACTGGACTCAGGTCTCCTGTAACCAGTTTAAAATGTGTCTGATACAGTGTAGGTGTTCAACGAATCTGCACTGAATTTATTAGGTCAGGCAAAAAGACTTAGAGATGATTTTCCACTCTGAAAACTAAATGTCGGCGGTTCAGGCTTAACTAATAAAAACATGAGACCCTTAAAAACAAAAGTAAAACCAAAATTTAAAAATCACCTAACTCCGCTGTTCTTCCCTAGATGCATTCCACAGGACACTCCGTTTCCTTGGCACCAGGGACTGAGGCTTTCAGGACCCCTCAGGAGGACCTGTTTTGACTCTCACCCGAGATCTCTGCTGCCATGTTGCCTCTGACCATGGCCAATGACCGTCTGATCCCAAGTTCGCCTTCACATTCACTCCTCCTGAGGCTGATTTCTTAACCAGATCATTTATTTCCATGGGTGTAAGGCAAACATTTGGAAGAGCAGAATCAGGGTAGTTAATTCAATAACTAAACACATCTTTTTCTCTGCAAGAACTTTCTAAAAGTATTGATTTTAGCTTTGGATATGGTTATGACTCATTCCTCTTCACAGCTAATACTGATATTGGATTGTTCAGTGAATGGGAAATGTGCAAATTCCATATTAAGTCAACTCAGATTACCCGAAGAAGAGACGCATGAAGATGATTTTCTAAATATTTCAAATTCAATATCTGTTCAAGAAAAATGATAAATGTTTTGGGGAAAAAAAACTGATTAAATTTCATTAATAACCAGGTATCCAATTTATTTACTTTTTAATGTTTAGTTAGTGGTAGATACACTGTCCTCATAGGAAATATAATCCTTTTTAAAATACTTTTATTTATTTGAGAGGGAGAACACAAGTGAGGGGAGGGGCAGAGGGAGAAGCAGACTCTCCACTGAGTAGGAAGCCAAATGTGGGGCTCGATCCCAGGACCCCAAGATCAAGATCTGAGCCAAAGACAGAAGCTTAATAACTGAGCCACCAGACACCCCAGCAAATAAAAATGGTTTTAAAAATTACTTTTTTGAGAAATTAATTTTTAATTGCAAATCTATATTGAATGTTTGCTAGTATGTAAAATAATATTAGTAATGACTAATATTGGCTTTGCTTCTAGAACAAAGAGTAAGAAACACAGCTACTCTACTCATGTCACTGCGTTAACACTGCACTGTCTGGTCAATTTTTACATTCATTTATAGGAAAACTCCTTACCTGGAAATGTGTTTATTCAGTGCAGTCTACAGCTTAGAGAGCCTCCTGTTTTGTAAACCTGATTATTTGGTGTCACGTAATAAAGAACTATTGTTTGCAACTGCTTGCTTTTTTTCACCTGCTTTTTCCACTGTTTGAAAACATCAGCAGTGCATATGCCAGCCAAAAGATAGCATATATACTGATGATTCAATCTTATAGCCATATACTTACTAAAACCGCCAGCAGGCACAAATGTGTCTAAAAATAAGCCCCAAATGAAAAGAGCATCAAAGCACTATCAACTTTAAGGTTCGGAAAGTACATTAGAAATGGTCAAACCAAAGACTTTCCTGCACATACAGGTGAGGAAACTCATCTGTATCATATTACTGTAGAGCCAAAGACTGGGAAATCTCAAGCAACACTCATCCTTGGCATCATTCTTTCCCCCTGTTTCTCTGAATGTCTTAGTTTGGATTGAGAAGGTATTTTCCCATGATAATGATAAACACTTAAAACGTAGAGTTTGAACCGAAAGAGAAGCACGATAATACTACTAAGACTTCACTGGCGCACTGTAGAATTAGATGTGATGCACACATGTGCCCACAGACGTCACCAAACACATGAGAGAAGGGAAGAAAGAGCTGGTACACAGCCCCACCCAACAACTTGAGTCTTCTCGATTATAAAAGCTACTACCTACCCATCACTACTGGTCTACAGAGGTCTATGCATGGATGGGGAGAAGCAGTTTATAAGATACTAATAGGGGATCTGTGATGAACTGGCAGTATTTACAGGAAAGGTACTCAGCTGCAGGATCTTCCACTCCCTGCTAAGTATCCTAAGCCTCAGGATTACTTTTCCATTTTCTAGGAAAGGTATCAGATATCCATTATCCACCGGTATTCCATGGTGTTAAAAAAGTTAAGGTAGGGGCTCCTGGTTGGCTCAGTGGGTTAAGCCTCTGCTTTAGGCTCAGGTCATGATCCCAGGGTCCTGGGATCAAGCCCCGCTTCCTGCTCTCTGCTCAGCGGGGATCCTGCTTCCTCCTCTCTCTCTGCCTGCCTCTCTGCCTACTTGTGGTCTCTCTCTGTGTGTTCAATAAAAGTAAATAAAATCTTCAAAAAAAAAAAGTTAAGGTAAGTTACTTAGCAAAATAAAAGAAATGAAATGAAAGATCTCATATTTTTAAAATATTTTTTAAGATTTTTGTTTCAGTAATCTCTATACCCTACGTAGGGCTTGACTTCATGACCCTGAGATCAAGAATCACATGTTCCATCAACTGAAGTAACCAGGTGCCCCTCATCAAATTTTTAAAAGTACACTGTGACCTACACAGGGGAAATGCTGAAGTCACCATTATAAGGCAGAGGAAGGATACCAACCCTTATATACTCAGTAGAGAGTGGAAGAACCCAGATTTCAATGGAGATCTTCTCTTTCTGGGCACAGTAACTATTCCATTAAACTACACTAACTTATCAAAATTACCTTAGAACAAGGCCAGGCCTAATACATCTAAATACTTTTGCCAATCACTATTTACACAGTTATGTTTTCCATCTTGATAAATGAACCCATCCGTCTACTACCAGATTTACCTCCAGGGAAGGCATAAAGCCTCATCCCCAAGGGGCGCCTGGCTGGCTCTGTTGGTTAAGCATGACGTGATTTCGGCTCAGGTATCTCAGGCTCTTGAGTTTGAGACCCACATCGGGCTCCATGCTGGGTTTGGAGTCTGCTAAGGGTCCTCTCTCTCTCTGCCTGTCCACCATCTCCCCGGGCTCATATTCCCTCCCCTGCCATCAAGAAAGAAAGAGAGAAAAGAAAGTCTCACCCCCAAACGCCAACATTGTATGAGGACTCACCAGCAAGACAAGTATCAAGAATCTATTTCTGAGTCAATAATAGTAGTAAACCAAACAGACAGTGGTTGGAGTTTTGGCTAAGTGATCAAAAGCACCGGTTTCCTAAAATAAGGTCTTCTGAGATGAAACTGGGACAGAAGACCTGGACATGCTGCTCACATACACACCAAACTAGTTTAACACGGTATTTTCCTATTTGGAATCAATACCCAAACTGAATTGTTCATATCCACAATGATTAGTAAATACACCCCCCCATTCTCCAAATGCCCTAATATGTATCCTATCAATCCCTGATTTTGAAATTAAAAATAAAACAAAAGCCTTCCTAAAGCATCTGTTTATGTCTGTGCACACACCTAAAGGAAACCAGCAGGGGTGTGTGCAAGTCAGTGAGTGGCGTTTCTCTACATGATGGACCCCATCTCATCCTCCTGCCTTTCAGAATTATAAACTACAAAACTGAGATGTAGTGAACAAAGCTATGCTATAGCATTCCTTCAGTTATGAGAGAAGGAAAATCTGGCATAAACTGGGTAAAACCGAGAGGATTTTAGTGGTGGTGGTGGTGGTGGTGGCCCTCCTCCGCCTTCCCCGTGTCCAGCCTACTCTCCTCTGTCTGTTTGGTGGCTCGCTCTCACACAGGCTATCCAGCCCTCAGGTTCCACTCATGAAACAGCAGCGGCAGCTCCTCCCCTGCAATCTTCGCTTTGCATCCAGTGAGAAAGGGAAACCTGCTTTTCCAACCAATGAAGTTGAAGTCTTAACCCAAGATCCTCATGAGTCTAAACGGGGAAATGCCTGTTTCGTACTACCATGGGGGTAGAGTCAGTCACAGACTTCCTGCGAAGCAAGGGTAGGGTTCACCCCACCTGATCCACACAAGTAGGCAAGAGGCGATTTCCCAAAAGGCACTCTGTCGGAAAGGAGGAGTGCACGACAGACACCACCACCAACAAAAACCCTGAAGCAGCTCCGAGCATGGCGGAGCCTCAAGAACAGAACCGTGACACAGCGGGACACACTGTCTCAGTGTGTCTCAGTCTGCCAAAATGATGTTGCAAATAATTCAGAACTGCTACAGCTTTATTTTAAATAAAACCAACTGATGAGATCCAGATAGAGAGAGGTAGCGATCTGTACAAATTTATACAGAGATTCTCTGACGCCCAGACAGAGAGCAGCCTGCGTATTAGCTACCCCTACCACCACTGATGAAAAGAAATTTCCGTAAATTCTATGTACGTTAGACCCCCTGAAGTCATCCCACAGCTAAGTGTCGTGCTCACTGTATTTTTTCTGCCTTTTTTTCCTTTGCGTGTTTCATTATCGAGTTTCTGCTGCTGTATCTTCAAACTGTTGTCCTCTACAGTATCTGTGAGCCCCATGCATTCCACCTAATACCCGGTGGTTTCTATGTCCAGCTATTAAATGTGGGTCATCTCTATACCTTTCATGTCTGTATTTCCCATGTTCAATCCCTCCTTTAGTTCCCTGAACGTAGAGCCTAGAGCCACATTACTGTCTTAACACGTGTCTGCTAATTCTATCACGTCTGTTATTCCCTGGTCAGTGATGGGTCATTTTTCTTCTCAATAGGGGAGTTATTTCCCCCCTCCTCTGGTTGTGATGCTTGGATGTCAACAATACCAGTTTGTTTCGCTGCGTAAGAAATTACCACAGACTTAGCAATGCAAGGTAGCGCACATTCATTCTTTGTTTCCATGGGTTAGGAACCCAGGGACAGCTGGGCACGCTGCTCAGAATTTCCCAGCACTGTCATCGAGTTGCATTCCCCTCCACGGGCTGGACCAGGAAGAATCTGCTTCCCAGCATGCTCAGGTTACAGAAAGAACTCACCTGCTTCGAGTCATACGACTGATGGGAGGAAATTCCACAACGGAGTGGACACTATGAGGTCAATATTCACGGGGGCGGGGGTCCCGGGAGGGTCCGTCCACCACACCAGTAATCACTGAGATGGGTTAATTGCTGGAAAGAGTTGGATGTTTGGGGGTCTTGCTCTCAAAGCTTGTATGGAGGAAGCAGAGCATCAGTTAATTTAGGATCAGCTAACCTTTCTATTGAGGTAAGGCCTTTTTGAGTTCTCCGCCTCATGTACCGTCAGTTACCCTTTCCACTCTGAGTGGTAGAACAGCACTATCCCAGAACGCGTGTGAAAGCAGATACTGTTCTCTCTAATCCCTTTGGGTAGATCTTGCCTTATTCCCAGGTAACTTCCTTATCCAGGATACTAATCAGAATTCTGCCAGATCCTCACGGTGGGTCTTTGGCAGATGGCCTGGGCCTTTGTCCCACGCAGCTCTGCCCTCTGCCCTGTGGCCTGCGCTCTACAAGCCCACAGCTGCAAGGAAACGGTGTGTCTCCCATTCTCTGGGCTCCCTCTCTTCCATGCAGACCGCAGAGTCCCCCTCAGGGCCGTCTCCCCACGCCATGGCAGCGAGCTGTCCCCGAGCAGGGGCTTAGGGCAGTCCTGGGACTCATCGAATTTGCTTCTTCCCTCTCAGGGATCACAATCCTTCAGGCTCCGATGTCTCATGTTTCGGGAAATACAGCTTCAGGTATCTTGTCTCCTTTCTCAGTTATTCCACATAGAAGGTGACATCTGGTCCCTGGTCCTCCTTTGTAGGTAAGCCAAAGTCTGCCCGTGGACTTTTTAACCCTCTTTATTCTTACAAGTCAACAGCTCCATACGTAACTGAAAATTTACATCCGATTCTGAGAAACCACAATGAGAAAAGCATAACACCTTGCCTTAAAAGATGCAGAGCCCGCTGCGCGCAGCAGACACACAGACACCTCCTGACAGCCTTATCTAAGTGCGCCCCCAAATCGGCGCGCACCAAGCACTACGGGACCACAGTCTGCGTTGCTCTCTCTAGAAGGTGAAGTGCTTGTATGCAGGCACGGAGCTGTACCTACTACACACTTCTTCCTCAATGTCGAGCACTTATCGCATCTGGAAGTAGGCATCGTAACACTAACACTGTGAACACTGCAACAACAAAATTAGGATACTCACAACAAAGCATTAACTGGTCTGAGTCCAGTTACGTGTTCAAATGAACCAAACCCTATACAGTGTATATAACTCCCTGCCCTTGCTGAGAGACTGGGCAAAAAAAAGTGCATTTCACAAAACAAACTTGCATTTAATTGTTTCTCCCTCTTAAAACTAAAATTTTAGGATTTAGTTTTTTCATTCTTTGGATGCCTTTCAAAGCTCTATAAACTGTATTTTTCAATTCGAGAGACAGAGTTAGCTGTTGCTAAGCATTGTGGTCCTTTTTGACAACTGGAGGTTTTCCCTCCTTCACCTACTTTTCTTTGCGAGTACAAAGGTCACTGGATACAGTTTTTAAGATGCTCTCCCACCGCAGTATTCCCTAGAGAAATGTACCTCTCACAAGTAGGACGAAAGATTATTTACAGATTTCAAGACTCAAGCACACAGTCCTATTTTATAGACCCTGATAAAACTCTCTCCCTCCAGTCGAACGCTTCCCCCTCTCCATCCCCCCTTTACCTCAGTGTGGGCCCTCAGCCCAGCAAACACGGCAGGACAGTTCCAAGAGCAGAGGCTGGTTTTACCCAAGAAGCTCTCTGGGACTCGGTGCTTGAGGCTGGAAGCAGTTCCTTCCGCATCTTGCTCGCCCGCACTACACCGGGCTCCCACTGCCCACGTACCCTGTCCCAGGCCTGAGCTAAGCGGTCTGTGTTTAGTTCTGATGCCAGCTCTAAGAAGCTGCTGTGTACTGTAGGTCCAAAGGGTTAAACACATATGTGAGCCATATGGAAAATACAAAATTGGAATTCAAACTCTCCAGACATGCTTCAATGTCAACTGCTTAATCCCTATGTTATACTAACTCCTTTCTTTTATTTTTATTTATTTGACAGAGAGAGACACAACAAGAGAGGAGAACAAGGGGAGAGGGAGAAGCAGGCTCCCCACTGAGCAGGGAGCCCGATGCGGGGTTCAATCCCAGGACACCGGGATCATGACCTGAACCGAAGGCAAAAATGCTTGATGGCTGAGCCACCCAGGAGCCCCAACTAGCTCCTTTCTACATCATGGAGTCTCAGTCACAGTGTTAAGAAAGCATCAGGGACTTCTGAATGCACTCTACTTTGGAGCAATGCTAGCGTCTCTGCTTATTTATCCCGTAGGCAATGCCCCCAGGAGTCCAAACCCGAGTGATGACCATCAGAAAGGCAGGAACCTCAACTCCATGTAGAATCTCATTACCCACATACTCTCCTGTGCTAAGTTGATTAGAGCTTCAAGAGAATATATTAGAAAATACCATGATGAGAAAAGAGGAAAATCAACAAAAACGGTTCTTAGCTGACGAATCTAAGTCCCTGCAAACTAAAGCAAGCGAGTCTGTCGATGAGGCTAAACTGATCCATGTCACAATGCGTTCAGTTAGACGTGGATTTCAAACAAAACCATTCTGAGTATTGACCCCTACCCCGCATAAAGTTCCAGCTATGAAAGGAAACAAAGTATACGTTCATCTCCTTTACATTTGCTCTGTAAATGAAGGCATCACTCTTAAGGCAAGAGGAGGCGTGAAAGCACATGTGCCGTAACTGTGTTGAGGCCAAAAAACTAAGTGAACGTGAATGCTGTTCACTTCATAAGGAGGATTTGCAAGAACACCGGTTGCGCTGAGGAGCTGAAATGGCCAAGCTGAGCAGACCTTGCAGGTGCCCCGATTTGAAGGCTGTTGGCAAGCGCACTGCACAGTGTTCCCACAAAGGAAGGACAAACGGTCCCCTTTGGGCACTGGCAAGAAAACAGGCGTGCTCTGCTTCGCGAACAGGAAATCTTTTCCAGTGACCATTCCTATTTTTCACGATGTAATTTTCCCTCATTAATACAAATCCCATGCAAAACATTATTCTAGCTCTCTATAAAATTCGGATGTAGAATGGGGTCAGATAGACTTTCCTGCCTTCCTTGTGCTATACGAGCGAGAAGAGCGAGCTTCGGGAATCTGGACATGGAAGGGATCTAAATCAAAGCAAATCCAATCGGAGACACAAACGCTGGAGATGGGGTCCGGCATCGTTAGGTGATTTGCGCTCAAGGCCCGGCTTTACCGCTTACTAGGTATGTGACTATGGAGATGTAACTTCCCTTGTGCTCTGGAAGGCACAGGTGATCTCTACGGTGTCTCACAGCACCAGCGTTTCACAAATTCTGATTATGTATCTGGTTTGTATCATTGAGCTCTGCTTGGCAAGTTATAACCAGGTCTATGTGTTGAGACATATTTCCCAAATACACTGTGTTTTCAGTAAACAAGACTGAAGCCATGAAATCTATATGGAAATCAGATTTGTGAACCAGACTTTTAGCCTGCAGAACGATCGTACAGTAGATTAAGAATCCTCACTGGGAGAACAACAGTGACCAGGCTGACATCTACCCTTCTGGTTAGAAACCAAGCCTGCCCTGGTATTACTAAGCAGAGTCATTAGGAAACCTCTAGATTTACACAGGACCCACAGTCGCATACATGAAGTACTAGAATATGCAACGTTGTTTTAATTACACTTGTCACTTACAATCTCCCAGCTGCTCCTTTTCACTCCCTATAAAGTGACTTGATTGTGATACCAAGAGGATAGCGGTCTATAATAAAATTCTGGAAGGAAGATCTTATTTGGCTACAAACAGAATTACCAGCTTGATCAGAACAAAAGCTTCCCTAAGGTACAGCTCAAGACTCAGGTAAAAGCTCTGGTTGGGGGTGGAGCGTGGGAGCCTGGGCAGGGGTGGGTGGGGCTTCCACCTGGTTAGATCAGTGTTAATGGAGTAAAATTATTTGTACCTATCACAATAAAAGAAGGTAAATCATGAGTATACCATAGGGGGGGAAAAAAAAAAACAGAAAAAGTGACTGTAAAATTATCAAATTTAGTCCAGGATGTCAGGAGTTTTGCCGTAGTTTTAAGGAGGTTGAATCAGGCCTTAGCAAAGCATGTCATTGGTTTTTGCTAGTACCAGAGCTGGGTTAACAGGACACGGGCTGGCCACATTCGGGAGACCCGAAGCCAACACAAACCTGGGGTAGGGGAGACGGAGGCAGCACGGAATCACAGCTAAAAGACATTTTATATGAGCCTTCCAAAGTGAGTCAAAAGAAGTTAAAGCTAATCCCATGTACACGATGGAAACAAGAAAACCAAAGGAACTATGTGAATAAGTTGCAAGGCACATTCCAAATCGGTGCTCCTATGCTGTCAGTGAGTACATGTGCAGATTAAAACTGAAGTCCTGGGACGCCTGGGTTGCTCAGCTGGTTAAGCAGCTGCCTTCGGCTCGGGTCGTGATCCCAGTGTCCTGGGATCGAGTCCCGCATCGGGCTCCTTGCTCGGCAGGGAGCCTCCTTCTCCCTCTGTCTCTGCCTGCCATTCTGTCTGCCTGTGCTTGCTCTCTTTCACTCTCTCTCTCTACAAATAAATAAAATCTTTAAAAACAAACAAACAAACAAAAAAACCCTAAGTCCTGAGTTAGAGTGTGAAAATGGGAAGTAAAAACAGGCAGGAAGTCACTGTTCCTAGGTTAATGGTTCAGGCCTATTAAATGGCTAATCAAATATTTACTGAACTAACCACATGCAAATTCATAAAAAGAAACGAAAAGAAGCTCATAAAAATGTTTAAAAATATTTATTTTGGGGGGTTCCTGGGTGACTCAGTTGGGTAAACATCCACTCAGGTCATGATCCCAGGACTCTGGGGTCCGGTTCCCTCCTCCAGGGGACATCTGCTTCTCTTTCTCCTTCTCCCCTTTCAACCTGCCAACCCTGCTCAAACAGCCTCTCTCTCTCTCTCTCTCTCAAATAAAATCTTTAAAAATAATAATAACAATAAACTTTTTTAAAACACTTATTTTGGAGTAATGGGAATAGGATTTTTTTTTCTCTATTTTCCAAGGTTTCAAATTTTCTATAGCAAGAGTTTGTAATACAAAAATATACTTTGTATCCCAAAATACATATGAGCTAATTTCACAAGAAAAGGGGAGAACCCAAGAACTGACAAAAGAATAAGCCCTATTATGTTTTATGCATTGTACTGGGATGAAAAATAAGTGTTAAGTGAAAAAGAGTGTTAGGAATAAAATCAGGTAGAATGACACTTCAGAGTTTTCTCTGGACTCTGATGCATCTCAAACATTCTGATTTTACTGCTAAATTTCTGAATCTGAAAAAGTATACTTCATAATGATGAACTCTTGAAGATACCCTGGATGCTCTTCACTATTTCCAGCACTTGGCATTGTTAATTTCACTTCATCTTTACCCACAGTGGAAGGCAGGGACTGGTGCCCTGATTTAAAGATGGAAACATGCTAAGGAACCTGGATGAAATGGATGCATTCCTGGAAACCTATAAATTTCCAAAACTGAATCCAGAAGAAATTGACAACCTGAATAGACCAATATGTAGTAACGAGACTGAAGCAGTGATTAAAACCTTTGAAAAAATAAGAACCCAGGACCTGACAGATTCCCTGGAGAATTCCACCAAACATTCAAAGAAGAAATAGTATCTATTCTCCTGAAGCTATTTCAAAAAATAGAAACATAAGGAAAACTTCCAGATTTTTTTTTTTTTTTTATGAAGCCAGCATTACCCTGATCCCCAAACCAGGCAAAGACCCCACCATAAAGGAGAATTTCAGACCAATATCCCTGATGAATACAGATGCCAAGATTCTCAACAAGATCCTAGCTAACAGGATCCAATAGTACATTAAAAAGATTATCCACCATGACCAGGTGGGATTCATCCCTGGGTTGCAAGGATGGTTCAACATTCGCAAATCAATCAATGCGATAGAACAAACAATAAAAGAAGAGAGAAGAACCACATGGTCCTCTCAGTTCATGCAGAAAAAGCATTTGACAAGATACGGCATCCATTCCTGATTAAAACCCGTCAAAATATAGGGATAGACGGAACATTCCTCAACTTCATAAAATCTATCTATGGAAAACCCACAAGGAATATCATCCTCAACGGGGAAAAGCTGACAGCCTTCCCTTTGAGATCAGGAACACAACAAGGATGTCCTCTGTCGCCACTGTTGTTCAACATAGTACCAGAAGTCCCAGCAACAGAAATCAGACAACAAAAAAAGAAATAAAAGGTATTCAAATTGGAAAATTTGAATTCAATTCAATTCAAATTGGCAAAGAAGAATAAACATTGTTAAAATGTCTATACTGCCTAGAGACATCTATACTTTCACTGCCTTCCCGATCAAAATTCCAGCAACATTTTTCAGAGTTGGAACAAACAATCCTAAAATTTGCATGGAACCAAAAGAGACCCCGAACTACTAAAGAAATGTTAAAAAATAAAAACAAAACTGGGAGAATCACATTGCCTGATTTAAGCTTTACTACAAAGATGTGATCACCAAGACAGCATAGTACTGGCACAAAAACAGACAAATACACCAGTGAAACAGAGTAGAGAGCCCAGATATGGACCCTCAACTCTATGGTCAAATAATCTTCAACAAAGCAGGAAAAAAATATACAGTGGAAAAGACACAGTCTCTTCAATAAATGGTGCTGGGAAAACTGGACAGCTATGTGTAGAAAAATGAAACCCGAACATTCTCTTACACCATACACAAAGATAAACTCGAAATGGATAAAAAATCTCAGTGTGAGGCAGGAATCCATCAGAATCCTAGAGGAGAACACAGGCAGTAACCTCTTTGACATTAGCCACAGCAACTTCTTTCAAGATATGTCTCCAAAGGCAAAGGAAACAAAAGTGAAAATGAACTTTTAGGACTCATCAAGATCAAAGCTTCTGCACAGCAAAGGAAACAGTCAATAAAACAAAGAGGCAACCCACGGAATGAGAGAAGATATTCACAAATGACACTACAGATAAAGGGCTGATATCCAAGATCTATAAAGAATTCCTCAAACTCAAGACACACCAAACATAATCACATCAAAAAATGGGCAGCAGACATGAACAGACACTTCTCCAAAGAAGACATACAAATCACTAACAGACACATGAAAAAAATGTTCATCATTGTTAGCTGTCAAGGAGATTCAAATCAAAACCATGTTGAGATACCAGCTGACACCAGTTAGAATGGCCAAAATCAACAAGACCGTAAACAAGTGTTGGAGAGGATATGGAGAAAAGGGAACCCTCTTAACACTGTTCGTGGGAATGCAAATTGGTGCAGTCAGTTTGGAAAACAGTGTGGAGATTCCTTAAGAAATTAAAAATAGAGCTTCCCTATGACCTTGCAATTGCACTTCTGGGTATTTACCCCAAAGATACAGATGTAGTGAAAAGAAGGGCCATCTGTACCCCATTGTTCATAGCAGCAATGACCAAGGTTGCCAAACTGTAGAAAGAACCAAGATGCCCTTCAATGGATGAATGGATAAGGAAGATGTGGTCCATATACACAATAGAGGATTATGCCTCCATCAGAAAGGATGAATACCCAACTTTTGTATCAACATGGATGGGACTGGAGGAGATTATGCTGAGTGAAATAAGTCAAGCAGAGAGAGTCAACTATCATATGGTTTCACTGGTGGAACATAAGGAAAAATACGGAGGACATTGGGAGATGGAGAGGAGAAGGGAGTTGGGGGAATCAGAGGGGGAGACAAACCATTAGAGACTGTGGACTTTGAGAAACAAATTGAAGGTTTTGGAGAGGAGAGGGTGGGGGTTGGGTGAGCCCAGTGGTGAGTACTAAGGAGGGCATGGATTGCATGGAGCACTGGGTGTGGTGCATCAACACTGAATTTGCAACACATACACACAAAATGAAGTAAAATTAAATTTAAAAAGAAAGTTAAAAAAAATAAAATAAAGATGGAAACATCTTTCAATGTCCACACAGACAATAAGCTGCATCGTTAAGGGTCAGGCTCACATGCTGGATGCAAGTATCCACTGTTTAAGGAGGGAGTAATGCTTTATCTAATCGAGATGACCTTGTTTATGAAGAGACCCAGTTTAAGTTTCAACAATTTCTCGGTTATCTGTGGTTTGTTCTGAGTAACACGCACGCACAATGTCCAAATATGAGTTTCTTTTGCAATTCAAAAATTCATAAAAGGAGATGATTAGAGGCCCCAAGCAGTTTTATTGTGGGCTCTAAGCTGTATACTTTCAAGTTTCATAGGGGTATTTAACTTCAAAGACTTCCAGAGCAGATCACGGTGGTCTATAAAATCTCAGGGCCCTTCAAGTCCTTCCCGGCACCCCTTTGAAGCCGAGTTCCATTTCTTTGTGCTTTTACAATCAAAACTGCTGTTTTATTTTTTATTTTCTGTTACCTCAGTGCATTGAGTTTTGGAAGTACTACTTTATCAGCTTATTATTCTGAGACATATGAAGTTTTCTTCACTTAAAGCTATTTGGGGAAATATCTATAAAGTCACTATGAGATGACAATAAAAGTTCAATTAACAATTTATTTCCTAAACCCAGTCCCTGGAAGAACCTATTCATTCATTAAGTGACATGACCAAACTTACAGACTTGAACTTCTTGTACTAACGAGGGGACAACTGCATTTTCTTCATTAACTGTAGGGCATGGGAGTTTTGAAGTCACATGGACCTAGGATCAAATCTCAGATTTGTGGTTTATAAACCAAGCAACCATAGGCACATTTCCTTATTTTAGAATGGGGGCAATCACATTCATTACTTATTCATTATGTACTAACTGAGCTAATGCATTTATGTGATTAGCTAACTGCCTGATTCCAAGAGTCAACAAAGGGTCACCATCTTTGTTATTGGGATGGTCACTGTTATTCCTGCTGAAGGACTGATACTGCATGCATGCTTTTTCATATGAAATAACACTCAGGGAAGGCTTAAGAATGAAATTGCTGTGCACTTCCCCCTCTTTCACACCTATCTCCCACATCTAGTCACTGACTTCCCAGTATGGCCCTTTCCTGGGGCTGGAATACCATTTGCATCTGAGACAATGAGAGGGTTTTGAAAAGGCTTCCTGGCCAGGAATGGAAATTAAGGAAAAGAGCAGCAGGCTCCTTTGTTCAGAGGACAAAATACCCTCCCACTCCCCAGACATCAAAGCATCAGGAAAAACTGGTGGGCCATTGAGTTAAATGTCAGCCAACACTTGAGTAGCAGGAGAAGGGCAGAAGGGGCCACAGCAAAGTCACACAGTCACACAGCCGGGGGCTCCTGAGAGAGCCTGCAGCGCCAAACCAGAAAACAATGAGAAACCCACGCACAGAGCTACTCTTTGGTTGGATTCAGGAGTAACCCTGTAATGTTGATTTAAAATAAACCAACGAGAGCCTTCAGAGTGAAAGTATGCTTATAATGATTTCAGCAAAGATGGGAAAAAAATCGAACGAAGACCGGAGTGTCAGGCTCTGTGTGGCGTACGCATCGATGTTATGGTTGGCTGCTGTTCATGTACAAACAGTTAACACTTATTGTTTGCCACACTCTTGCCAGATAGATAACTGGCTCCTAGTTTTATTTTAAATGGGGAAAAAAAAAAAAACTTCATAAAAATGAAAAGTACAGTCTAGCCTCCAAAGTGAAAAGTATGAAAACTGGCATTTAAACATCCTCTCTCAGGCTCCTGAGCACCACCATCCCTAGAAAACTGTGAAATGATGAACGAACAGCAGGTGTACTGAAGGGCCCCGAAACACTCCCAGAGTGTCCTCCCAGTGCCAGAGAAGGCAAGAATGGAGCCTCGGCAGAACCCGAGGCAGGGCAGAGACCCACCGATGGCTCTCGCAACCACAGGCAGGAGCCACCCGAGGACCAGCCCCTCTGGGGGAGGGAGTGACAGATGGTTTCCAGCCTGTCAGACCCAACACACCTTACCATGTTCGATATTTCATGTAATACGTTGTTTTACTTACTTTTTAACTATGCAAAAAATGAAGCTGGCATATAATGTAATTTAAATAAGCACTTAATTTCTTTAAAGGCAGTTAATATTATGCTCTCACTATAACTTACAGGAAAAATAAATACAAACCATTTAGAAAAAAATATGCATTACACTGTATGAGTTACCAGGCATGACGATGAGAGAGAAAACGCTGGAATAAGCAGATTCTTGCAACTCTCCGTAGAATCCCAGGGATGTGAATCTCCAAGTGATGAAGTTCTAGAACCTAAGTGAGGTTCCGTGGGCTGAGGTCTGGAGCCGATGACCAAGAAATAATTCTTGAGACATCTTTGGTGCAAAATGGTGGTTTATTAAAGCACGGGGACAGGACCCGTGGGCGGGCAGAGCTGCTGCCCCGGGTAGGCATGTTATATACCTTGCAGTTGGGGGAAGGTGGTGAAGGGATGGGAGGTTTCAACAGAGTTTTCACATGTTAAGGAGGGCCTACAAGGTGCCGGGGGGGGAAGCCTTGCCCTTATGGCTTGATCAATGTTGTCTTTAGGTCAGGTATTAACATCAAGATTCTTGGTGGGGTGTTATGATCCTGCTATCATTTACATTCCCTTCTACCTCAGTCTCCTCCAGTTTATGGTGGGGAGAGAGACATTAGGGCTTCAGGAACTGAGAGTTATTTGCCTCTGGAAGTTTGTGCTATTGATAAGGTAACCTCCCTGTTTAGGTCTCTAGGACATCTGTAGAGCAAGGGAGATTCCTGTTCTGTAGGACAGTGATCCCTGCAAGTTAACTATTGTTTTATGGCAGTCAGGGGTGCTTGAGGAATGCTACACATATGGGGGGGCAGGTGGAGAGGGGTGAAGGCGCCAGCTTTTGCTTTGCCCTCAGCCAGCCTCCTGCTCCCTCATCACAAGGATGAAAAGACATCAAGGAGCCTTCACTGATAGCCTAAGAGCCACAAGTGGCCTGAGATCCGTGAACAACTCTTAGCAAAACTCCAACTCCTCAAAAAACAGTATGCTTTCCCTTCAGTTTGTATGGTGACTGCATCCCTGAAAACTTAGTATATATTCAAACCATGCAAAAAACAAGAACACTGTGCACTTACATGTAAAGTGGAATTGGGCTTTAAGCTCTGATAAAAGCAAAAACATTTTCACCTCTACGTATATCTGAATTTCAAAATGCAGTGGGTCATGCAGAAGCTCTCGGTTGGATGAAATTGTGTCGAGAACTGCCGGCCGCCAGCACCCCTGCCAACACTCCCCCCACCTCCACTCCCACCGAAAGCACCAAATGCCAGGCGCACCCTTCGTAAGCATCACCACAACCAAAAAGTCATCTGGGTGTCCCCAGATCACCACCCCGGGGAAGGGAACATCGTTTTCTCAGCACCTCATCAAACAGCCCACACAGCCTTTCGGTGATGTGATTAACCTTGCGATTCATTGATCCCTACTTGAGAGACAGAGGGCTCTGGAACGATACAACCCTACCTGTGAACCCCAGCGCTGCAGCTCACGGTGTGACGACCTTGGGCCTGATTCTCACCTTTCTGGATCCAAGATCCCACTGAGAAATGAGAATAATCCGACTCTGTCACAGAATTTCTGTGATGATTAAATAACACATGACACAGCAATCGGCACCTTGTCGACCGCTCCCAACGCTGGGATTACTACTAGCGTTTGATATATCCTTAAACACTGCAATGTTTAACAATAAAACATCACAACTCTCTTCAGTGAGCACGTTGGGGGAAGCTAGACAGGAGGTTTGGAGTCACTTCGTGAGGTGGCCTAGACGGGTGGTCCAGCCTCAAGTAGGGGTAACGAGATCATCAACTTGGGTTCAAAAGTTACAATAAATCAACTGTGGCTGTATCTCCTAACTTCTTAAAAGCCAATATGACTCACATAATCTGCTATTCACATGGCCCCTGCTCTTCGAAAACAAAAATTAGTTTTGGAATGCAGCTGCTGTTTTTATTATTTTCATGATTTTTCTTGAACTCAAACAATTTGATCAGGGATTAGAATACATTTTGAAGTAGAGGGTTATTTCCAGAAACAGCAGGAGTGGATACGTAAACTCTATGAACCACAGACATGCTTATAGACACAGGGAAATAGCTAATAATATTTAAATTGTTAAAGCCTTCAAAATAATCTGGCAAAATGTGCTATCAAATTTGTTGTTTCACTTTATAATTGGCTTTAAGATGAACACCCCGGCCTCTGTTTCTTCTTTTCTCATTCCTGTGAAGATTAGCATTTTTTCCACCCCAGTGGAAACCTCCATTATCTTTGTTTTAGGTCTCAATAGCAAAATAATCAATAGAAACAATGAGAAATGATTTAATACACAAAAATAGGCAGCTAAACTAGGAGATAATGAAGAAATAACTGAAACAGTCAGATCTGATTAGGTCAAACTGAATTTCTAAAAATGCGCTTCAGTAGAACAGGCAATGTATGATAAAATGATTTCCACGACAATCCAAGGTATCACAGTATTAAAATGCTTAGAAGAAATGAGCAATGCAGGGGGATATTAATTTCCTAATAATTTATTCTACTGTTGTTTTAATATGTAAAAAAAAAAAAAAAACTAAAGCAATCTATGACGGGATATAACATTTCAGTTAAATAAGCTATATGGAAAATATTTTCTTTAAGATATCTCCTGAAAGGTCCTGATCTGAGATAACAGAGTGACTGCAGCTCATTCACAGGATGGAAGGGGGGTGGGTGGGGAGAAACTGAAGGTTTGGGGAAAATCTTAAGGATGATACAGGACAGAAGAAGCCATACTTCCGCACTTACCTCCTGAGAGTTTTTTATGCAACACAGCATGGGTCCAAAACTTATTCCAATCCATCAAAAATGGGGAATTCGAAGTATAAAAAGCAATTCTTCTGTTAACTTTCATTCCTATCCCATGTTATTTTATAACCAAAAGCATAGGTATGCAGGCAGAATGTGTTGCACAGCATCAGAAATGTAAAACTTACATTTTTGCTTAATTTCTTTGCATAATGCAACATTATTTGGGACAGAGCAGTTGCACACTGTCAGTGAGAGACCCAAGTCCCTCACAACCGCATGTGCCTCGGGCTAAGGCATGAAATAAAATACATATTGTAAAGCTTAATAAAGCTTAACAAATAAGGCAGCCTGACTGTCTACTTGGGGCTTTTGTTCAACCTTTGAAAACAGGAATAAAATCTATGAAAGGCATTTAAGAAGAGAAATAGGTTGTAATAAAGATCATAAGACAGATTGTTTTGGAACTCACAATAATATAAAAATTGAAATTAAAACAATTTAGGAACTAGTAATTTTTTGCTATAGCTTGATGTGTGATTACTTAGGCATTGCTTTTCCCAGATTTTTCTACGTAAGTGAATTAATGACAAAACACAAATTTCTAATGATCTTCAAGCCTATCTTCAAACGTACTAATGTGTTTCCTAAATTACTCAATTACCATCTCCACCATTTCCTAAAAGGCCTTAAAAAAGAAAAACAGAAATGCCTCTCAGTACACACACTGCATACTTTAAAGCTAAGCAAGATGTGTGGAATTCAAGAATGTTACAGAACCCAGATTTTAGCCCGAAAGATGAAGTCTATTCCAACTGGGCACCCTGGAGGCTCAAGTAACCCAGAAAAACTCTAACTTTTCCCTGTATTCTATCTTTTTTGCAGCTGCCGGTGGGAATGACACATTTCCTACAGCAGATTCTTAGAGCCACAAAGGAACTGTAACATTGCACAGAAGAAACAAACTTTCATTTTGAAGAGCGGAGCTTCTTTCACACTCTCAGCTCCAACACAGGAGGCACTGACAAAGGGACCCTGGCCAGCTCTTTGGTCCTGGGGACAGGAGCCTGCTGTCCCGCCTGCCTTTACTTCTGACGATCTGCTCAGTCCAAGAGAACTCAATTAACAAATCTGGGCCTCTGTGCTTCCCATGGAGAAGGAAGAGCTTTTGTAAGAAAAGGCTTTTATAGATCAGGACAAACATTATTTTTTTGCACTTTGTATTCATATTAACTTTTTCATGTATTTTAGCTATGTAGAGAGTATCTTTGAGAACTTAACAAAACATGAAGAAATTTTCTTTAATTCATGACTTTTCCATTTGGTCTCTGGAGGACAGCTTACACAGAGGCAAGCCCTCCTAGGGAGTCGCAGAGTGAATCAGGTGACAAAGTAACAGTATTTACTCAGTAAATTGTACTCACTAACAGGTATCATGAGACAAGTTAAGAGTCCTCTTGCAGTGGTCCGAAGTTTGAAGCAGTCAAGTAAAACTGGAGTCCTATGACACGTGGAAAACCCGGGAGCGTTAGATTGGGAGACGGAGGGGAGAAACGACATCAGTCAATGACCCACGCAAGTGAGGTCTCAGCTGAAACCAGAGCAGGGAGCGAGTCAGGTCATGCGGCTGAGGAGCTCCCGTTTCTCCGCAGACACCTGCTCAAGCACATGTGGCGTCTATGACAGCGCCGGGCTGCAAAGGTCGGTGTCTGCCAACATTTGCCACGAGAGATGATGTCAATCCCGGGGCCTTCTCACAGAATCTCAGAGAATCTGCACGTGGCCCCCCGAGTTGATCTGCAGGAGATTTTCTTTTGTAACCTTGGCCTGAGTCCGCTCAGACTTTTTCTTGGTTCGTTTAAGAAACCCAGGGAGGAGGAAAGAGAATCACCTGTAACTGTAAAGCCCAGCAGGAGAAGGTCCTGGGAAGTCACGGCTGCGTCTAACACCCACTGAACACGTCTCTCCAGGTGTGTCCCTTCTAGTCTGTTTGTTGCTTGTGCCATCCAGAGTTTCAACAACTGCCACATCTCCAGCAACAATGTTGGACAGGCCTCCAAGAAAGTGACCACTGGAGAATTTCATCTGGAAACTCAATTCCTTTCTTCTAACCCGCAGCACAGCCTTTCCACACTGGTCAGTCAAGTCTGTATGCACCGGCTCGACTTCTGAACTCCCGGGAGCCCTCAGCATGGAGCCCTGAGAAGCACATGGGCCTCAGCCAGGCCCATCCTCCTCACACCGGCGTGCTCCAGCCTGCTGTCCCCCAGCCGGCCGTCATCCTGTCAGATTCAGACTCCGTGATCATCACAATTTTGAACCTGAAACTAGGACTTCCTAAAAATGCTCAAAACATCCGTCCATAAAAGATGTACCAAATCCATCTTGCATCATTTCACTGCCTTGCCATCCGTGTCTTCTGTTAACTTTTCCCAGATTTTTGACCTTGAACTTTTTAAAGGGTCTAACTTTCCCAGATGTCATGCACGAACGAGGCCCCAGCATCCCTCAGACTCCGACCATCCTTCCCAGACTGAATGTCGGGGTCTTGACCGACACCTGCTATCTGACCCTCACCTATGCCTATGTCTTTACTATTCCCCTCTAGGAACTAATGAATTATAAAGACCTTAGTCAGCTATGTAAGCATAATACCCCATTGTCTCCCTGACAGAACCCTGGGATCTAATCGATTAAGAAGGGGTAAAAAGCTGTCTTTGTGTATTAAGTCTTCCAAAAACATATCCTTGAATATGTAAGTCAGAATTCCTCATGCACTGGGAACTACCTGAAGTTAATGACTCAACAAACAATTACTGAGCCCCAAGACTGTGCCTACAATTGTTTTAGACACTGAGAATTAAAAATACGAACAAGACACAGACTCTGACCTGGAAAAGGAAACACACACACACATACACACATGAAAAGTAATTATATGACAGTTACAAAAGCAGCAGTGAGCACCAACTACTGTGTCAAGAGAGGACGTGCCCAGTCTTTGTGGTCATGGAAGACTCCAAGAGATGACAAGATGAGTTGAATCTGAAAGGAGTAGAAGAAAGAACATTCTTGGTGGAGATGACAGTATTATTATGGATACGAAAGCAAGAAACAGCAGAGAACTTAAGGAAAATTCTTCCCAGTGTTACTGGGAACATAAAGTGTAAGAGTAAGCAACGGGATGAAAAAGGACTAAATTATGAAGAATTATGGTCTCAAATGGACTTAGTTACAGCAATAGCAGCAGAAAAACAAAACATACAGTTTCCTACATGGCAGTGTTCCTTAGGTGAACAGTTAGGTTATCTGTGGCCTCAAAATCTCCTCTCTGGTAGCTGTTAGTTTTGGTGAGACTAAGCTGGGGCTATAACTTTAAAGCCCATACTTCTATAATTACCTTTCTGTTGATTAAATTCAAGGTATGATGTATGCTCTGCTAATAATGATTACAGTGCTATAACCTCCCCAAAGGCATGAAACAAAGTTGCATTACATGAACATTGTGTGCAATCTATTTTACTCGGGAACACATGACAAACCACAAGGATCCGAAGAGCGGGTCTTACAATGTGCTTCTAGTCCTCCTGGAAATGCTTCCAACTCGCCGGCCTGGGAGATCCCGGCAAGTCTCTGAGCCCATCATTTAGACACTGCTGATGGCTTATGACTTCGCTCTAGAAATGCAAGCCCAAGTAGGTAACAGGCCAAACATACGTAAAAGCTGACTAAATGCTTGAAAGATTGATATGCAAGAGAAAAAAGACTTCTGTGCTAAGTCAGCACAATGCTAGGAAGTAAAATGAACCAGAAGCAAAGCAAGGTCGAGCAGTGCCTTGAAGTCTCACCCGGAGACCTTTAGACGGCATAAGGACCAGAACCCGTTCTGCTGTGTCACTCGTGCTGCTGATGCTCAGCTCCAGATCCCATCCTGAATCACCCATTCTCATGAAGCGGCAGCTGTTCAGCCTACAGTTCAAGATCTTTTCTAACCATCTTTCTGAATATCCACCATCATTCACTACATGTCAACGGGCTCCTCCCTCTGGTCTAACCATTCATTCACTTACAAAAACTCACTCACCTACAACATGCATGTATGCCCACATGTACATGCACACACACATGCACACATACATACACACACACACACAATCCCACCACTTCACCACACTGCCTGCCCTACAGTTCCCATGTAGCCACTTGTATAATTAACTCCGGCAGATATAAATGCTTTAACTGGGCTTGCCTTTTCTATATGTACGTGAAGTTGTATTACTGAAAGAACATAAATCCTGGATTCTTCAGCCATTTTCATTTACAAATACACCCTAATTTGGGTTCTGGGAATGTTATTCTAAACCAGTTGGCCTATTTTTCACTTTCCGTAAAAGAAGACTAACAGATTTCATCCATGGGAAGACGTGAGGAGACTTGCTGGGACAGGAGCAAAAAGCCGCTTCCCACTGGCCTTAGAACGCGGCCAATCTTCGACAAACACTAGGTGAAGAGAGAGGTGCGGTCTTACAGAAAGGCTGTGCTCTTCAGTTGATAAGCATTTACGGAGGGGGCCATCCCATACCATGTACTGTCCTGGATACTAGGGATGGTGAAATTCAAGGTATGATTCCTGCCCTCAAAATAATTCACGTCTTTTGGCTCATTCAGTGTCAAAAGAAAATATGCATGTCTATTTATGTATGTCCACAGATAAAAGAGAGATTGGTAATAAGAGTGTTTTTAAAACTGCAATATTCTCAATTCTGACCCACTGATACTGAGAACTAATATAAATTGAAAACAGTCAAGAAGAAAAAAAATCAGAAGGCAATACTGCTTGCTTTTGATTAAAATTGTCCCACTAAGGAACTGTCTATTATTGTTTGCCGCAAACTGCCAGCTATTAGAAATTACAAGTCAACATAAATCTCGTCTATTGCTCTGCTCATCCCACTTCACCCTATTTCAGTGGCTACTAGGAATAACATCAAAGACTCTTCTTCCTAGTGGACCATGAAATTAAAGATCAGCAACCTGAAACAGCCAGTGGGGCTCTGCAATGGGTAATACCCCATCTGTTAAGTGGGTAAAGAACGCAATGGGAGAAACTGACGACTCCAGGAAAATACTGAGATCTTGATAACAGGAGAGTCTAATGCTGGGAAGAGGTAGCAAGCATACTCAGAGTCAGGCTGCGGGATTTTGAGTAGTACTCAGAGCAGAGAATGTAAACTAGGAGATTCACCTGCCTTTGTTCATATTAAATAATAAGAACTGGCTCCCTCTCAGAGGAAGAAAAAAAAGAAATGAAGAATGTCTTTTGGCTGTGGACTCTTAGGTGTTCTGGTCATAAGGAATCTCTTCTAATCTTCCCACGACAGTCAGAAAGTGAAACTTTCATATTTATGTGTAAGACCATAACATCACTTAGCATTTTCCGTCTATTTACCAATTCAATTTCACAACAACAGAGAATTGTTTAAAAATCTAATATTTTTTGAGCCTCTCAAAGTAGGCTAAGCCCTGTTCTAATGAATGCACAAGTATTAATTTTAGGATTGTATCTATTCATTTGAGAGAGTGAGTGCACACTAGCAGGAGAAAGGGCAGAGGCAGGGGGAGAAGCAGGCTCCCCGCTGAGCAGGGGCTCCAGTGAAGGACTTGATCCCAGGACCCTGGAATCATGATCTAAGCTGAAATAGATGCTTAACCAACTCAGCCACCCAGGCGCCCCCAAATTGATTTAATTTTTATAACGACCCAATGATGTAGGCATCTAATTATCTTTACTTTACCAAAGGGGAACTGAGGTACAGGGACATTAAGTAATCGTCCTCTGGTCACACAGCTAGTCTTTGAGCACACCAGCATGTAAACCACGGTAGGCTGACTCCCAATCACCACACAGCACGTATCAAGCACGTCCTCCATGCTAGGCTGTGCCCAGTGTCAAGGATCCACAGATGAACTAATGTAGTATTTGCCCTTTAAGAGATGCGGTCTAATAGCAGGGACGATAGGGGTGATAAACTGTGGAATGTGCTATCATGGCGGTATCTGCACACGAGATGGGACTACAAAGTAGGGAGCGGTTCACTCTACCCAGTCATGGAGAGACTCAAGACTACCTTCAGCCACGTCTCCCTGTTTATATCCTAGAGTAGTGAGAGAAGGCAACATTGATTAAATGCGCCCCATGTCACACATCAGTCTAAGCAATTCACTTGAGTTAGCTCATTTAGTACTCATAAAGACCCTATGAATTCAGAGCTAGTTTCCCACTGTACTGTTAAGAAGTCTAAAGTACAGAAGGCAAGAGTAACCTGACCTAAGTACAAGTGGGCATGGCCTGGAACGAAACTCAGGAGGTCTGACTCCAAAAACTGAGCTCTTAACCACTAGCCTTTTAACTACACCTTTGGGACTAAGAGCCTACATGGAGATTCTGTCAAACTCTAATTGGCCACATTGGTCTGAGGATCCCCATGACAGCATAGGATTGGGCAGAAAAACAGATCATTTTGCTTTCCTTGATGCCAAAATCGGTAATAGCCCAAGACAGTATTGAGAAAAAACATCAATGATTGTTTATCTCCACCACAGTCTAGGGGAATGGACAGGCAGTCTCTAGCTATCCTAAAAGCAGTCATAAATGAGTCAACAGTGAGGAAGACAGTATTTACTGGGTGTCTGCAATGTCCCAAGTACCGTACACATTTAATTAATTTAACCCCTGCAAACAGCTATCATTATGTTATACAGATGACATGGAAAAAACAACTAACAAAGGATCACAGCTAATAGATCGAGGGTTCGCATCCAAGTCTATGTGACTCAGAAAAACCTCTGCTTATTCCATTATATCACGCTCCTCTTATGAGACATCTAAATATTGAGGGCATCGGAATAAAATTGAGAACTGTTCCCCAAAAGTCATCATCATCTGTGTTTCAAATCACCGTGGGCTGAAGCAGCACTTCATGTACTCTATAGCATGAAGAGACAGAGCCACATGCCTCCCTGGGAAGATCTGTCAGGACCAGCTCAGCGCCCAGGCCCCCCCACCCACTCGCCCTCGTAATGGACTGGATAATGGACTGGATAATCCACTGGAACGGATTACTGCTCGGACTGCACAGAGGTATCACTAATAATTCACAAGGACTCCAGGTTCAAGGTTATTTGTGTATTTTGGCTAAAAGCAGTGTCTTCAAATCACTGTTTCATTCTTTGGAGTCAAGAAACATGAAATTTAGTTGCATAGCTTACTTCCGATAGACCAAATCCCAAGCCATAGTACAACAGGGGCAATTAAAAAAAAAAAAAAAAGAACTAGAGAATAAAAAAAAAAAACAAGAGAAAGAAATAAATGGGACTAAAAATGGCAAAATAGATTAGTATCATAGAATTTCCTTTCATTACAACATTGATGGACAGAGGGAAGGATGGATGGATAGTTTTTTTTTTAATAGGTACAGCAATTAAAGAAAGGGAAGAAAGGTTATTACGAAAGGTTTATAATGGAAAGAATTCTGAGAGTTTTCACAAATATCCTCCAATTTGTAGACACAGGCCAAGAGAAAGAATAGGAAATTCTGAAACACTAAATCAATAAGGCAAACCCCCTAATGCGTATTAGAAGGCCCCACATGTTCCAGGAAACATCTTATTTTTTTTTTTAATAGACTGCATTTACTAATTTGAGAGAGAGAGAGTGAAGGAGAGAGAGCACAAGCAGGAGGAGAGGCAGATTCCGCACAGAGCAGGGAGCCCAATGCGGAGCTCGATCCCAGGACCTAGAGATCATGATCTGGGCCAAAGTCAGATACTTAACCATCTGAGCCACCCAGGCGCCCCCGAAATACCTCAGTAGCAAAAATAAAATGATAAGCAGGATTTGCCAATTTCCAAGGCCCTGCCCCCAGCGGTGTGCCCTGATGAAGCCCTGTGTGGAAGCGCACCCGGCAGCATCCCGGAGGAGGGAGCAAACACCAGGTCCCCAGGCAGCCTGGCGCTTCCGCGGCCCTCACATACCCTCCTACCACAGAACAGGGGGCTTCAAAGCAACACCTAGTTCTAGCTCCTGTGGCTCCAAAGGAGAGTGATAAATAGATCACAGCATAAATGGGGGCTGTGTCCAGGAAAATTTCCCCATGATTTCACCAGAGCAAGGAGACGGCCTAGAATCATAGCAGCAACAAGATGAAAAGAAACAGCATGCCAGTTACACATGGGGCCCGGCAAAAATCATACATCAGAACAGAATGACCAACAAAGGAACACTGCAGAACCAGTCTGGGAAAGAAAGATAACTCAAGGAAGAGAAGTTTTTTTGCAATAGCCTCATGTTAGATAACTTCCCCAACGTAGTAATGTAACAAACAGAAACAGGTTCTCAAGAAAGAAAAAAATAAAATGGGAATGACAAGGTAAGTTGTGGACACGGGAAAATGCTGACAGCACACACAGCATTGTCTCTTATCCAATAAGGAACAACAGGGAACAAGAGACACTCCTAAAAATCCAATCAATGATTGTTTCTCAGTCTCTTGGCCAAGATCAAGTCTAAAAATCCAATCAATGAGAAGGAGAATAGGTAAGAGTCATCTCAGTAACTACACAGCAGAAAATGAAGTACAATGAATGAAAATGATCGGAAAGATGACAGAGAATGATTCCCCGTGAACGTAATTCTTATAAATGGAGTCATGAACAACACATCCCAGGAGTAGTGATCACAATTGTCCACTGACACAAGGGAGAAGTGAAGCTGCAAAATGCACCAACCAGGGGTGTTTAAGTTGATCAATTCCAAGATATATTCTGCTAAAGCCCCTGAGACGCAAGGAGGAAACAGTGGTGAGGGGGAGGAAGAAAAATGAATGGGAATGTTCATCAGTTCACCTCTCAGAGCAAGGAGTTTAAAACAGGACATTAAAAAAATAAAGATTCTAACATGTTAATGATTTTTATAATCTCTTTTCTTACAAGAAGTGTCCTTTATTAAACTTTAACCTGGGGCTCCTGGGTGGCTCAGTGGGTTAAAGCCTCTGCCTCTGGCTCAGGTGATGATCTCAGAGTCTTGGGATCGAGCCCTGCATCGGGCTCTCTGCTCAGCAGGGAGCCTGCCTCCTCTCTCTCTGCCTGCCTCTCTGCCTACTTGTGATCTCTGTCTGTCAAATAAATAAATAAAATCTTAAAAAAATAAACTAACTTGTGCTGAATAACCATTTATATGAAGTTTGCCAATTCCATCAATTACACTCTCATTTACTAAATTCAAATAAAATCATATGTAATGTTTTTATTTTTAGAAACTACGTACAATAATACTTCTTATGAAGTTGCTTTCCTTTCTAGGTACTGATTATTATTTTCATATATATCTAGAGAAAATTCTGAAATACTGCTTCACAAAATGTTATATCTTGGTGATGAGATTTTTTTCTTTTGGTGTGTATAATTCATTGTTTCCCTCTTTATAATTTTCAGGATTGTAAGAACTCTGTTCACTGAGAATTTATTCATTTACCTATTATATTACAGGAAAAACATTTACATAGAGTTCACGATGTTCCAAGGATTATTCTAAGAGCTTTTTTTTTTTTTTTTAACAAAAGAAGAAACAGGCACAGAGGTTAAATAGCATGCCTGGGGTCTTAATGTAGGAAGTGGCACACCCAGGACTCAAGCCCAGACGCCTGGCTCCGAAGACTATTCCCTTACCTACCATACTTTGCTGATGTTAATTAATCATATTAATTAAGTCTTTATTTCTGAAAGGTAATATAAAATGCTACAGCAGGCAAAGTCAGCATTAAAAATTCTAATGAAAAGAGTTATAGTACTAATCAGTCATCTTCAACACCTTGTGACAAAGTGTTTCTTTTGACATAGCCTTTGTGAATAACTGTTACCGTATAAATTCTCATGATCTGCAAAACTTAACCCTGGTCAAATGGAAATTCCTTGATATAAAGCTAAGATACAGTTTGGGAAATAATAAGGTGATCTCATAACCAGATGCATGCTAACTGATGACAAGTATGCCTATATTCTGGAGGGCTCTATGTACACAAATCAAGTTGACTCAATTCTCATAAAACAAGTGATCTTAAAATTCACTTAATTTTTCACATGGGTATAGTGTAACAACTGAATAGTTGTATTTTTCCATTCGATATTTTAGCTTCGATACAGCCTGATAAAGGGAGAAAAATAAAGCTGGTTGGACACCTCATCAATCAATTACTATTTATTAAGCTCTCACCAAATGCACAGGACTCTATCGCACTAATTTCACCCATGACTTCAGATCCTGAAATAAGAAAGCACTGCTCAGAATACCAATGAAGGTAATGACTTTATTAAGGATTATTATATGAACAGCAAAAAATCTTCACCCTTTAAAATACTTCATATTATTTTTAAAAGACTTGTGTTTCTGTGCAGAATTAAAGCATATTGTCAAGACCTATATTCCTTGTTTCTTGCATTTCTCAATTAGCTAGAAATTTTCTTGATTAGTTAGTGATATCTCTTAGCTTTTAACAGGAAAAGAGGGGCACCTGGGTGGCTCAGTAGGTTAAGCGTCTGCCTTCTGCTCAGGTAATGATCTCAGGGTCCTGGGAGGGAACCCCCACACTGAGCCACACATCAGGAACCACACTCACCAGGAAATCGGCTTGTCCCTCTCCATCTGCCCCTCCCCCTGACTCCTGTATACTCTGAGGCTTTCTCTCAAATAGATAAAATCTTTAAAAAAAAGAAGAGAAAAATAATGTATACTTCATTCCACAGAGTGTTCAAGATGCTAGGAAGTTATTTTATTTAATCATATAAAAGATGTTACCACTGAATAAGATTCTTTAGATGTCAACTTTTAACACTGGAACGACATCTAATATTATTTGAGGGCTTTTGGTGTTTGTTTTAGTCTGTAAGTTAATCATAAATTACTTTTGAAATTTCAAAATAGCAGTATATGGGAAAATAAGAACATATCTAAATCAATATCTGTCCTGTAGGTAAAACTGAAAATATAATTGTATACTTATTAGAGTGACCCAGTATACTACTAGTACCATTAGATGAAAATGCAGTAGCAATTTTAAACATTTGCGATTTGCCTGTGGTTCCCCCATAGATCAGTGTCAATTACAAAAAAAAAAGTTACTTCTGTTACATCACCTAGCACAAACATCAATGGTCAAAAGCAGCCCCTAGGGCACCTGGGTGACTCAGCTGGGTAAGCATCAGCTTCAGCTCAGGTCAAGATCCTGGGGTCCTGGGATCAAGGCCAGCATGGGGAGTCTGCTGCTCTCTCTCCCTCTGCCCCTCCTCATGCTTGTGCTCTCTCCCTCAAATAAATAAAACCATTGCAAAACAAAACAAAACAACAACAAAAACAAGAAACGGCCAAAGACACCCTAAATCCAGGCAATCTAGAGACCCAGGATTCCAGGAACCTTCTGGAATCCAGAAGTACATATCCAAAACAAAACTTCTGAAAAATACCAAAGAGTTAAAATGAAAATAGATGTTCACTCATCCTTAGGGAAATACAAATCAAAACCACAATGAGGTACCACCTCACACCAGTCAGAATGGTTAAAATTAACAAATCAGGAAACGACAGATGTTGGTGAGGATGCGGAGAAAGGGGAACCTCCTACACTGTTGGTGGGAATGCAAGCTGGTGCGGCCGCTCTGGAAAACAGCATGGAGGTTCCTCAAAACCGCTCTGGAAAACAGCATGGAGGTTCCTCAAAAAGTTGAAAATAGAGCTACCCTACGACCCAGCAATCGCACTACTGGGTGTTTACCCCAAATATAAAGATGTAGTGATCCAAGAGGGCACATGCATTCCAATGTTTATAGCAGCAATGTCCATAGTAGCCAAACTGTGGAAAGTGCCCAGATGTCCATGAACAGACGAATGGATAAAGAAGACGTGGTACATATGTATGCAATGGAATATTACTCAGCCATTAGAAGAATGAAATCTTGCCACATGTTAATGACATGGATGGAGTTAGAGTGTATTATGCTAAGCAAAGTCAGTCAGTCAGAGAAAGAGAAATACCATATGATTTCACTCATAGGTGGAATTTAAGAAAGAAAAGAGATGTACACATGTGAGGGGAGAAAAACCAAAGGAAAAAAAGAAAGAGAGAGAGAGAGAGGGAAGCAAACCATAGGACTTAACTTGGAACAAACTGAAGATTGATGGAGGCAGGGGGTGCTGTGGGCTGGATGGGGACGGGCATGAAGGAGAACACTTGGGATGGGCACTGGGGGTTCTGTGTAAGTGATTAATCACTGAATTCTACTCCTGAAGCCAGTATGACATTATATGTTAACTAACAAAATTTTGTAAAATGCAAGAGACTGGAATGTGGAGTTAAGAACAGTCAAAGGGAACAAGAGAGAACTGTGAACAAGTCAGGACCAATCAAGGAAGGCCTAGATAAATTCTAACTACACTGAAACATCAGTTACCCAAGGTTCGGTTTAAGGATTCCATGACGTGATACTTGAGTTTATCAAGACCTTCAGGGTCATAAAGTTGACACAGACATCCCAAACACACTCTCCATTGCTTCTTTCTCCCTACCCACCCTCAAATCCCAAATCATATTCACACCATATTCAAAAACGGTAGGAAATCCCTTGCATTTGACTAAAGAAACTAGCCCTTTCATGCCTTTGTGCTATGATCTGTCCTCCAACTTTAAAGTTCTGGCAAACTGAACTTTTTTCTGCTCGTTCTTCAAAAGTCTCCAAAAACTTCTCACTCCTGATTTTGAGATGCACCCCGCACCACTGTAACCTCTACTTTTTTCTTATATCCAGTATCCCGTGGTTCCAGTTACACCGCCTCCCAACTACCTCCTGAACTCTTAGGTCAGAGCGCAGGTGCCTGGGCCATGACCTGGCACAGAAGTCACTCCAGGCATGACAGGAGACTGAACCAGCACATGTCTAAAAACGCATGGGGCATCTTTCTGGGCTAGGAAATGAAAAGGAAGGTATCCCTGTCACCCTCCGAAGGACAAACCAAACTCTTCGATCTCTTGACCAGTAACAGCTACAAACAGGGAGGGAGGTTGGAGGAAGTCAGGGAGGGGACGTGGCTGCGGAATGGCCAGTGCGCGGGGCCCTGGCAATCCGAGGCTCCTCACCGTCCCGTCCTTGCAGTGTTCGCTTCGTCCAGCGTCCCTACACCGGGGCAGCCCTAGGAGAGGAAGGTGCTCAGGAGACCATCCGCACGGCGCGTGAGCCGGGGAAGGCCTCTGCGCGTGCCCCCACATTCCGGGGGGCAGGTGGGAAGTCTGTCATGTTGCAGACGTCCCGGACAAGCCATGCGTGAGGCCCACAAGGGGTCCTTGTGCTCCCGAACTGTCCACCTTCCGAGCTGGGGCGGTCCGACTCTGTCCTCAGTCTCCCCAGCGCTCCGGGAACAGAGGGGCAGCGTCGGCAGCTCCCGGGGCCTGCAGAGCCACACAGGTAGACACGGACCCGGCAGCGTGTGCCCAGCTCCGCGCGCGTAATAAGCCGCAGTTAGGAAACTGTGCGGGGCAGTAACTGGGTGCCGGCAGCCGGGCGGGCACGAGTGGCCTTAACTCGCCGCTCCTGGACGTGGACTCTCCTGGGGCGGAGCCCCGGGCGCCGAGGACGGCAGCGCCCACGGAGGGGACCCCGCAGTGGCTGCACTGCACCCCCGCGTTGCGGCCACCGACGTCGGGCTGGGGCCCGGAGGGCGCCGCGCCCCCATCACGCTTCCCGGGCTCCCTGCGCCCGACAAGGACCGTCGTGGCTGGATGTGCCGCGGCGCGTTTGCTCCTCACTCCGGCCCAGCTCTCCTGGACGTGCGGCCCCTGCCCGGGGCTCCAGCCGCTGACCCCCCCCCCCCCCCCCCACCGCCCCGTGCCGCCACCAGCTGGTCCTGATTGGGGCGTTGGACGTGCGAGGACCCCGTGAGCGGGGAGGGCTGCCTGCGGGGAGGAGCCTGGGAGGAGGGGCCTCGAGCACCTGGGCTGCAGGTGCCCCGCGGCCCCGTCGGCCCTGCGCGGGCAAGTGCCGGGGTCGGCGGGAGGGGCTTCCGGAAGTCCCTGCGGCCGCCGCGTCAGCGGCCTGACCCGCCACCTGCGAGGCGGCGCGCGCGGGCTCAGCGCATCCGCGTCCATCCGCTCCCTGCCCGGCCCTGGGGACCCTCGCACCCGCAGCCACGTCGTGCGGTCGTCCCTCTCCCGGCGCCGCGTGCACCCTCCCGGGTGGGTCGTCCTCCGCCGCCCTGGCCTGTGGCTCCTGCCGCGGTCATCCAGCAAGACTGCGCCCCGACGGGGACGGCTGGAGCCAGGCGCCAGGGCGGCGCGGTGTCCCACGGGGGGGGGGGGGGGCTGCGGCTGCTCTTCCAGACCTAGGCTGAGGGGCTGCGAGGAGCGCTCCCGCGGGGCCTTGTGGACCCCCCTCGGCTGCGGGACGAACACCTGCCGCGGCCGCGCACCTGCAGGGGCCCGCTCCTTCTCCCTGTCGTTCGTTTTCTTTTCTTGTCCTTTGCGTGGGAAAGGAAGATGCTGGAATACAGGCGCAAGGGTGTATGGCGGTTCCGTGCAGCCTTGCTTCTCTGCAGAAGGCCCATTCGGTCTTTACTCACATTTAAGTAATAGTTTTCCTTGAATAAAATACCTTTTTGGAAATAATTGTCCTTCAGAATCCGAAGCTATTTCTTTTTTAGTGTTCCAGCTTCCAGGGCAGAGCTGACCTCTGGCGCCAATTTGATTCTTGATTCTTTCCATGGAGGCAGCTTTTTCTCTCTCTGGAAATTTTTGAGACTATTTCTTTTTCCCGAGGGCTCTGACATTTATCTCTAATGTACCTGGGTGATCGCTTTATGTATTGTGCTAGTCCTCAGTGGGCCCTTTTAAACTAAAAACTCCGGGGCGCCTGGGTGGCTCAGTGGGTTAAGCCGCTGCCTTCGGCTCAGGTCATGATCTCAGGGTCCTGGGATCGAGTCCCGCATCGGGCTCTCTGCTCGGCGGGGAGCCTGCTTCCCTCTCTCTCTCTCTCTCTGCCTGCCTCTCTGCCTACTTGTGATTTCTCTCTGTCAAATAAATAAATAAAATCTTTAAAAAAAAAATAAATAAACTAAAAACTCCGAAGGTTTTAATTATTTCTTTGCCGAATTCCTGCTTTGTGTCCTCAGTTTCCTCTCTTGGAATGCCGAGCATTCAGGTGTTTCACCTCCTAGAATTAGCTTCTTTTATATTTTATCTTTTCCATCTTGCATATACACTTGAATATATACATATATGTGTATTTTTTTCTAGGCTCTGGAAAAACTCCTCAGCCTTACTCAAAAACTTTTTACTTGAACACGCTATTTCTTTTAAAATGTGTTTAATAGGGGCTCCTGGGTGGCTCAGTCAGTTAAGCATCTGCCTTTGGCTCAGGTCATGATCTCAATGTCTCAAGGTACTAGAATCAAGCCCCCCCCCCTTCCCTGCTCAATAGAGTCTGCTTCTCTCTCCGCCCCTCCCCCTGTTCATGCTCACTCTCTCTCTCTCTTAAATAAATGAATAAAATCTTTAAAAAAATAAAATAATTTCAGGGTCAGGGTGACCTTGCCTGGTTGAGTGTACTAAAGTGTTGTAACACTCAGTTACTGAAATAAATTTTTTGAGGATAATGACTGTCTTCTATTTCTTTTATATAATTTCTCCTGTGCTTGATACTGAGCTTACAACAAAACAGTTATATTAAAAATCCTTCTGGGTGATATATGAAGCAAATGCTCTTAAAATTAAGAATGTGCCATGGACTTATCTTGCCCCAACCAGAGTTAAATATCCTCTCTCCCCAGCTTTTGCTAGAAGCACCTCCATCCAATAAAAGGACACATGCACCAATGACTTCTGCAAGTATTTTTTTTATTGGCAACTGAAAACTCACTAAAATCCAATAAAAACTTTTCTTATATAAGCAGTACAAAATAATGTCCTCAGAATGACTTGATACATTAGCCTGGACTAGCCGGCAGCACAGCTATCCAATAGCAATTTCAATTGTTTTTCATCTTAAAACAAAGAAAGACCAATGTTTTATTGTGACCCTGACCAGAATTCCACATGGCACATTTGATATCGCCATGAAGAATAGTAAGGGTTCCTAAAGATACATTCTATTTAACTTTTTTAAGTCTAACTTTTAATTATCAGATACTTCTGTTCTAGATTCCGCTTAGCAGTTTCATGATCCCTCTGGCTGTATCACACCCTTTCGTTACTGCCATGATCCACATCTCATCAGTGCGCGGAACCAAGAGGACTTGGTTCTCTCCTTCATTCTGTACATATACATGTGCATTTCCATGTCACAGATTAGGACCCTTGGTTTACCACCGATCACTCCATCATTTCACCAAACCATCCTCTTCCCTTCTGTTCACGTTTCGACTCCTGTTTTCCTCATTGGGAGAATCTGTCTGCATTAGTTGTCTCCACAGAGGTTAAGATTTTGATTGATCAAAGACAAAACACATTCTTTTCTTAGTTTGAGACAATAAAAGTCCTACAGAATATGGGTTTTTTTTTTTTTACTCATATGATTATATTTAAAGTAAGGTGGAAAAAATAAAGGAAGGTAAAGAAAAAAATTAAAAAGTAAGGTGAGGAAACTAAGGCGTTTTTTCAACATATGCTCTACTTCATACCTGGCAAGTTAGAAACGTATAGAGGAATCTTCGTAATCCCAGCAGTAAATGTTGGTACTAAATTATAATCTACTATATGTACATTCTGCCCTAGGCCATATTTAATATTCCTAATCCCTGTTTTTCTCTAAGAAATATCTTAATATGCAGTATTTCAGGAAAATTCCAAAACTGGAAGAAAATACGGTCATGTAGGTGTGGCCATTTGACCTGCCAGCCAAGGTCACTTTATGAAAGAAGGGTTTTTTTTAAATAACTTATAAGGCATGAAAAAATTATAAAGTAAGGTAGGATTCTATGTGGTCATATTTCTTTATGCCACTGAATAAATTATCCCCAGAATCTTTCATCCCAAATCTCGCCAGCTGTAGAATTCCTGAAAGCAGCTGCTATCAAGAGTTCAGCAACATGCTGGTCTCTAACGAATCAGTCCTCAAAGGAATGATAGGTAGGAAGTGTCTCTTTATTTTAGCTTTAGTTCTAGCCTCATCTTTAGGGATTTTTAGCAGTTGAGTCATTATTTCCCTTTATCTGCACTCAGAGACACATCTGCTACTCATCAGCCAGAATTGGTCACATTGAAACCAAGGGTTCAGAACTGCCCACAAAGAAGCAAGTCATTCCTGGCAAATTCAAAGAAAAAAATGTAGCAGAATTTAAAGCAGAAATAAATTATCATTGACCAAGTTCTCCTTACAGGGGAGCTCTCAGGAACAGCTACCTATATCAAACATGTACAACAATCTTATCAAATTAAATGTAAATAATTCCTATACCTTTTACATTATCCGATATGGTTCACTGTGTGAAGTTCTATAAACATGCAAGAGGCTCCAGAAAAGATAAAATACGTTACGAGTAACGTGTATTTATAGTATGAGCATGCAGAGTTAAAAATTGTCTGTATAAATGACGGAGTGAGCATTTCAAGAAGGGAGGGAGTCAAATCTCCCAAGGGCTCAGTGTCAACCATAAAACACAGCTTTCTGTGTCCAGTGACATTTAATACTCAGAGCTATCCCAAGACATAAGAACCACTGTATCACTTTGCACACGTGGACACAGTTTCAGAGAAGCTAAGTAGCTTCTTCATATGATTATATTTAAAGTAAGGTGGAAAAAATAACGGAAGGTAAAGAAAAAAATTAAAAAGTAAGGTGAGGAAACTAAGGCGTTTTTTCAACATATGCTCTACTTCATACCTGGCAAGTTAGAAATGAATAGAGGAATCTTCATTCAGTCAGTATAGTTGGTTCTCATGATTCATAGTTGCTATACAGTCAGTATAGTTGGTTCTCATGATTCATACTTGCTATGATCTAGAAAGTTACAGTGGCCACTTGACAAATCTGGAACCCTTCCTTGCTCCTAGAAGTCTGGGTCTAGGTTCCTGCAAGCTGTTGGCCATAACATTTTTATTGACTCACCAATACTTAAATTTGTTTTATGTGGGTTTCTGTTTAAAGGTAATGTATATGTTCATATATTAACAACGAATTCATGGCAAACAAGGACTCATGCTTGAATGAAGCGTATCTAACACCTGTATTTTCTCTGTAAGGCACACAACAGCCTCTTGCACTTAAGAATGCAAGACACCACTTCGGCTCTATGCTCGACACCAAACAGAAGTTACCAACAAAAAGCACAAAATGATTAAAACACGGCACTGAAGAGACCACAGAAAGGATGGGTGTTCACAGTATGAAAGCTGAAACAAGAAAGCAAACTGTCAACGCGTTAACCATGTGCTGTCGAATACCAATGTGTTCAACATGCTCTTCGGGCAACTCAAATTTTTCACCACCCTGCACATGTCTGTGAGTGACTGGGAAAGTGACTTGAGAATTGATTTTGGGGCTACAAATAAATTTGAGCATATAGGCAAATTTGCAATTACAGAATCTATACATAATGATGTATTTGACATTTGTTCTGTTGAACGCCAGTGCGTGTCCACCGTCTTGTGTGCCTCACTGTTTTCTCTTGGTTATGAGTAATGCAAGCTCACGCAGAAAGAGAGTCACACGAAACATGCTGTCCAAACAACTTCTTATCAATGAAAATTATATCCCCATAAGTCAGTGATATCTTTGTGTATGTGTGTGTGTGTGTGTATAACTATGTGTGTATATACATAATACCTGTGAAAACATCATCCGGATTTAATAATTCTGGAGAAGGGTAATTGTAGAGCTCTTTCCCTTAGGAATTGAGTGTATCTATACATCACCGTTTTAAATGACTACCAAACATGTTTTCACTTATCTCCTACTCATGGACATGCAGGTTGCTTCTAATATGTAACCATTTATCTATTAATGTTTATTCTTTATCCTGAACTGTGCTGAAAATTCTCAACATCTCTGTGTATATATCTAATCATTTTAAAGGTCTTATTTATTATTTATTTGGGGGAGAAACAAAGCACAAGCAGGGAGAGCAGCAGAGGGAGAGGGACAAGAAACCCCCTCCACACACACACACACACACTCAGCAGGGAGCCCAATGCAGGGCTCAGGCCCAGGACCCCAAGATCATGACCTTAGTCAGAGGTGATGCTTAACCAGCTGAACCACCCAGGCGCCATTATTGTTGCAACAGTCTCTTAAAATTACAAGTCAGGGGTGCCTGAGTAGCTCAGTGGGAGCTCAGGTTGTGATCCCAGGGTCCTGGGATCCAGCACTGCATCAGGCTCTCTGCTCATCGGGGAGCCTGGTCCCCCCACGCCCCTGCCGCCCGTTCCTCTGCCCTACTTGTGATCTGTCAAATAAATAAATAAAATCTTTTTAAAAAAAGCACATCAGGTTAAAATGCCTATTAAACTGCACTTGAGAAATGGTTTTTCCAGTTTCAGCCACGTTCTATCTACTCTCTCTTCTGAAGCAATGTCAACTTTCCTTTTCTGTTTATTTATTTTTTTATTTAAAACCTAGGTCTGAGAATTTTAATTATTAAATATTTATCTATTTATCCGAGAGAGAGCGAGCACAAGGGACTCAGGGAGGGGCAGAGGGAGAGGGAGAAGCAGGCTCCCCACCAAGCAGGGAGCAGATTCCTAACTTGATCCCACAACCCGGGCATCCTGAAGTGAGCTGAAATCAAGAATTGGAGGGTCAACCAAGCTACCCAGGCACCCCTCAGTTTTCCTCTTAACTTGACGTCAGGACCTCTTAGCTAAGTGAGTATCGTAAGCTGTCCCTGTGGGAAAGGAGATGATCACATCATGATTTACAACCAAATGTGCATAGATGACATGGTACTAAAACCAATAAGCATCTGAAGAATTGCAAGAATACTGAAGTTAAGGAACCAGTACTGATGGATTCTGAGAAGGTGGCAGTGGTAGCCACATCATTTTTTAATCTCTCCAAATCCCCATATGCGAAGCAGACACAGAACCTAGATGGTAAAATCAAAACTCTATGGAGAACCCAAAACACATTCTCAGCTACAAGCCGAGCATTAGCAGCATCTCCACGGGGAGGACAGGAAACCAGTCAAGGAGGCCGATGGACCTGACCTGGAAGAATCTGACAGTAGCTATGAGGATTTGCTAGAAAATACATCAGGTCAACCTGGGCCCTTCAACATGAAGTCCGCTTCAACACAGCACTCCCCTCTTCTTTTCCAGGATAGGATCTAATACAGAGGAAAGTCGGCTGGAAGTGGATTCCAAATTGAACAAGTGGGGATAGCGAAGGAGAAAGAAAAAGAAGATGCGGGGGAAAAGGTGGACGGGAGTGAAGCAGAGCTCAGTCTTTTCACAGTCAAGTCCCCACGTTTCTGAGCATTATACAGAACGAAGGAAGATCTGTGAGGCTACCGAGGCTTCCAGGAAACACATCGCCTTCCAAAATTCAGAAAAGCGGTATCACATCAGAAAGAACAACAGAAATGCATAAGGTTGAATCCCATACGTATTATCATAATAATAAAGGACACCTGACAAGGCACTTGTAGCAATAAGCACACCCAGCACCAGACACACATGCTCAGAAATGAGATACAAAGCGTCAGTGTTATTCCCAAATGAGCTCAATTAAAATTTACAAACTCATTCTGAGATGGCAGGACACAGGAAATAATTAGATATAAAAGCAAAAACAGTCACTTCAGGTGGAAAGAATAAAATAGAAGGAACACAGGAATAAATATATCAGAAAATGTAGGAAAAAAATAAAATAAAAACGTGTTTTAAAAACAAAGTGATAAAAATTATGTGAAAGAAAGGAAAAAATACTGACGGTAGACAAAAACAAGTCAACATTCAAAAAACGGAAGTCTCTGAGGAAAGAAGGTAAAGAAAATGAATACCAGGCGCTATAATTTAATAAAAATCTCTTGAAATAAAAAAGAAACTATATATTGAAAGAATACCCCACGTATCTGAGAATACTTGACCTGAAAATATATATTTATGTACGCATATACATTCTACTAAACTTGTTTTAATTTAAAGAATAAGAAAAGAAGGTTCTGGGGGTGAGGGCATGTGACTTCTAAAAGAAAGAAAAAGAGTTGGTCATCGCCGTGCTTTTCTCTGGTACTGCCTTATGCCACAAGAAAATGGGAGCAGCAGATTTTAGATTCTTAGGGGTTGGGAAGGGACAAAAACATGAATCCAGGGTGTCATACCCAGCAGATTATTTTATTATGAAGAGCACAGAATAACGGTATCTTCCTGCAGAATTCAGGAAACGTTGTTGCAAAGAGCCCTTCCTGAGAGCTGAGTGGCTGAGCCCCCAACAACACACACCCCAAAGGTTCGTGGTAAATACTAAGCCTACAGTTTAATATGTGTAAGAACAAAGACGGTTCCAAGGGAAAGAGGTTGTGTGTAATGATGACATTCAACAGTCAAGGCAGCTCATGAGAGCCACATAGAAGCATTTCTTTGCAACTCTGTATTCAGGGATTCTGTCTGGGTAGCTTGAATTTGGCCACTCAGGGCCAGGAGACTGACAAATGCTATACACATCATTTTTGTTTTGGTTTGGTTGGTTTCAGAAAAGTGGTTGTTCAACATTTATTGTCTTGGTCTGCCCTGGCTGGGCTCTGCCTTAGCAAAAAAGAAAGAAAGAAAGAAAGAAATTAATTAATTCTGGGGTCCAGCTAAGGCATGCACAGGGCTAGTGTGTGGCAAGGACTCTCACTGACCACCACAGCCTCTCCTCTGGTGCTTGGCCTGATCTTTCCTCGGTGAGAGAGAAAACAAAGGAGAGAGGGAGGGATGGAGGGAGATCGTACTGTTCTGGTGTATTTTCTTACAAGGATTATTTCATAAATATTAACCTGTAAAACCCAGAGGCTACAGAAAACTCTACAGATATAATGCCCTATAGGCAAAGAGCAAAATGGTTACCTAAAGCCCACATTAAATTGAAATTTCAAAATGGCAAGTTTAATCTATGGTGTCTCGGAATGCATGCACGGATGAAACACGTACACACACACATACACACACGAAAATGATCACTATAAAAATCAGGATACTGGTTATGTGTGGGGAGTAATTAGAATGGGTCCCAGGAGAGAGGCTTCTAGAGAGATTGACAAATTTATGTTCTTGACTTGCTGGCTTCACCATACATTCGACTGGTGTGGTTCTCTGTATTTTTACAGTAAATTAATTTCACAATAAATTATCTTTTAAAAGGAGATAATCCTTCCAAGTATATGACTAATCTCCCAAAAGATATGGGCAAGAATAGGAAGAAATATGAATATCAAACTGGAAACTGATATTTGTTGTAATTATATACTTTAAATTAAAAAATACAATAACTGAATTGAAATCTGTAAATGACTCTTATAGTATGCCAAAACAATTAACTAAAGTGTAAAAATTCCCACTAAAGATTCTTTTAATATCATCTTGCCAAATAGTAATTTAATTGAATTTCATTAAATTAAATTTTTTGCTGACTTGACTGAATTATTTATTGTTGACATATTTGAGACAAAGACTCAAGGACTTGACTAAACTGCCTTCAATAACATTGTGTACACTCTGATTTTTTTTAAATGAATCACACACAGATATGATAGGAATTAATATGATAGCACATATAAAACTCTGTAACAGGTAAAGAGCCCCTACTGGAAGAAAAGTTCTCATGAAGACCATCAAGTAAACTTGACCCATGGTTCTTCAACTATATTTATCCACGCCTTGATAACAGGCTGCAGTGGTTGCCATCGCGGTGTCTGGGGAGAACATATCCACCTGCGTGGTGATGCATTAACAGCTGTTTTATTATGGGTCAGGTCAAAGAGGAATTAGTGTGTTTACCTCCCTCTCACTCCCCCACCCTCTCCATCCCCATCCCTGTCCTGAACATGGTCCCACTGCCACACAATGAAGGAAGTTGAAGTATCAAGTTGTGTTTTGTAGGATTGAGGAAGGAAAGCCAGGTCACTGTGCTGGAGTGCTAGAAAGGAAAAGCATCTTGGTCTGAGACTGTTAGCATCAAGTAGAGCCTGGGGCCTGCAGGTTAACAGCTTTGGCCCCTCACTGGGGATCTACCAATGCCAGTGATGGAGGCAAGGAAGCATATTAACAAGAATTGTTCTATCCCAGAATAAACTGGTTGTGGAATCTTCCAAGTTCTCCAATGGTCTTATTCTTTGAAGCAATTTATACAATTCTGAGCTCTCCAACGATTTAGGACTTCATATTATTGTGGAGATTTGATCAAGTGTAGCCTACATTTTTCTTCCAAATTTCTATTCATTACATCCTGTGATGGTCCCCATTCTTGGATACCATTAATTTATTCTTTCCTTGTAGCTTTGACTTTAAAATAGTTTGCCACCACTTAGTGATTGCTTACTAGTGCTGTTAACTTAGCTCTGCTCCTTGAGTCATTCTGGTTATTGCCCTAGTCATGGTGGTTGTGCTACTGTGTGATTCACCTTCCTACCAGTGACACCACAGCTAGTAAAGAGCCAGATCTCAGGGATAAGTATTGTTTTTGCATCTATATTAGCATTACTTTGCATTTATATAGCCTCCTTCTTTATCTAATACTTTATTCACAATTAGCCCTTTGCTGAAGATTCCTGCTAAACATATTAAAGAAATCAGAACACTGTCTAATGAGATGCAAGAAAAGACTTCACAGATCATTTCACTCCGCTTTTATTTTCAGATGTGGAAACTGAGTCCAAGAAAGAATGACTGAATTGTCCAAAGGGTCTGGTTTGTAGCCAAGTCAAAACTGAAGAACAGTTTTCTTGACTTAGCCATCACAAGTTAATTTTTGATAGAAGGCAAGACACAAGTGCATTTAATAAATGAATGGATCAGTTAATTAATAAACTAATAAACTATGATTCATAACCTACAGTAAAACCTCTACGATTGTAGTTGCTGCTTGCTGAATAACTCTTATGAATATGACATATTCAACACGACAACACCTGTTACCTGAATTTGCTTGCCCCAAGTGCCAGAGGCTTGACAGGTGAGCTGCCCAAGGGAGGAACATTTATGTGTGTTTGGATGGAACAAGTTTCCTGTTGCCCCACATCACTCTGCTCTGTGCTGGAATTTCCAGGATGGCCTTCCTGTGCGAGCTCTTAATACTCAGTCTTTGCATCAGTTTCCAAATTTTAAATTTTCGATGCCTCTTCTGATGCCTTCAGTGTTATTCAGAAATGCTTATTGCTACCTGCTTTGTTTGTTAGCTTTGTAAGGGATTTCCTTTCTTTTTGCAACTCACTGTAACATTTTTCTAGCAAGCAGGCTTTTATTGAAAAATACCAATTTACCGAAATGCCAAATTCCTCATTAGGGCTCAAGTTAGGAACAATTTCTCAGTGGGCAAAATTATAATGCAAAATTATAGTCCTTTTAGTGTAACACCTTAAACTTTGACTTGGTTGCAAGGGCTAAGAGAGAATCTCAGGTTAATCACTTCATGTCCTTACAGAGTAAGCATAAGAATAATACTGTAAATGTTGCTTTTTAAATTTAGAAGTGAGACGAAATACACTAGATCTACTCAGGAGTAAAATGGTAACAGTTCATCAAATGCATTATGTTGGGAAACAATACCTGGTTTGTCTATTGAGGCATTTTGGGTGCTGAAAGCCAGAAACTTACTCACTAAGCAATCAGAGTTAGTATTCTGATTCTATTGTGCAGTTAACTCTTTGGTAAATTCTGTGGCTCAGCATAAGAGGTACAGGATATAATTTATAACCTAAAGGGGTTTACAGTCTAACTAGAAATGAAACTAACACACTTGAAACAATAAAAAAGGAACCAATACTAAGATGATGCCTTGAATTGAACTTCATGGATTGGGATAATTCCAAATGGGAGCGATTCATGGAGTGGGTGAGATTTGAGCTACGTCCCTAACATAAGGATGGCATTTACATATTTAGGTAGGTTGGAGTAGGTGTGCCAGATGAAGAAGATTCTACAAGAAATCAAAGTCATGAGGAGGGGAGATAAGCATGCTCTATGTTGGAATTAGTGAGATGCGCCCCCTGACTGAGCCTGCATTTCCTAGAATAGGAGGTTATTTATTTGTGCCCTTGAAAGCATGCTGAGGACTTAGAAAATTCCAGGCACTCTTGTATCCTCAGCGCCTGGCTGCTCAAAAAAAGCTCACTGAGTTCAAGTGAGCTGAGAGATACATTACAGAAAATGAAACACAGTCAGAAGGTCAGGGTAGTTGAGTAAGACCTCACTTCTGGTGAACCGCACACCCTCGTTCTCAACTCCAGAACCAGAAAATGCAGATGGTGGAAGTGATCTGTAAGTTTACTCACCCAAAACACATACGAAGCTTGCTGTCAAGTTTCTGCTGAAGACAATATGTAGGCTGAAAAAGATAGGCCCCGTTAGAGATTTTAAAAGGAAGGGAACCTTGTCAAATGAGCAGCTGTAGCTCCACCTTGATTTTCTGTATGGTCCACGGTACAAAGAAGCTGAGCATCTCCTCAGACTGAGGGTTCAAGCCCCATCAGCAGCTCTTCTCCCAAGGAAAAGATGTTTAAAAAAAAACAATAAACAAAAAAAACAAAAACAAACAAACAAACAAAAAAAAACCACCACAGCTCTACAAGCGTGTGCTAACTGATGGGATCACCAGGGAAGAGACGCCCAGTCTAATGGACCCTGTCTTCCCAGAGAACCGAGCTGTTCATGCCCATCACAGTGTGGAGGGGCAAACCATGCCCTGGAAACCTTTATTGATCTTCTCAAGGAAATCCACACGTGCTGAAGAAAAGTGGAAAGTGCTCTTCCATCGCCAACTAATTGCTCCCTAGTCTTCCAGACATCCAGCCTTATCAAAACAGTGCAGAATGGGACTAATACCATAGTTTCCAGATCCCTTCACATTTTCATGATGAATGTCAGGCTGATGAACCAAATTTCTCAATTTACAGCCACAGGAGTTTTTGGTTTGGGTCTTCTTTCATAAAACAGCTTTAAAATATTCAGTTTTCTCAAAGTAAATCTCATGTTACCATTTTTATTTCAATGTAATTGTTCCTTTCAGCGAAGCTTTATCTTTGTTGCACTGCAATTGCTTGGCTGTAGTTTTCCCCATTTTAGCCTAAAATTAATGAACTAATATGGAAACTAATGAAGCTGTAACTAACACAAAGAAACTCAACACCACCCAGATGCTGTCCCTTCTAAAGAGCGCTTAGTTTTGACCCTGCTATTTTGATTTTGCTATGTGCACAGTGCCTCATACCAGAAGGTACTCAAAAATATGCCCTGAATGAATTACTTAATTCTTGTTCTTGAAAGTAAAGCCCAGGGAATGCTTGGTAGAGGATGGAAGCTGTAACTGCCAAGAAAAAAAAAAAAATTGAACTCTTTCATACATTAGCTTATGAGAGAACAAATGTGCTGTGAACATTAAATACTTCTGGTGTCCATGAAATACTGTGTACTTTAAAATACTTGTAAATGCATTAAATGCTACCATTTTGTCCAAATCTTCCAAGATCCCTACCATCCAGGGAAAACAGGCATTTCATAGGTCCCAAAAAGGTTATTGACTAAGGACACAAATTCAAGCAACAGAAGTGACCAGACTTCTGATTCTAACTTCATTGTTTTCCCCCGTAACATGCCACAATCTCAATTTTTTGGAAGCTTCACAGACAGTGATAACTTGTTCAATAGCCCAGAATTTTGTCTTTTGCAGAATTAACTGATAGGAAAGCTAGTAGCTTCTGGACTATGAACATTTAACTGGTGACCTGCTTGAGAAGAGAGTCGTTGGCAGCTCTGAACATTCTTTTTAATGAGAAATACAAACAAAACTTAACAAGAAGTGTCACAAGTAAAAAAAAAAAATAGTGAGATACGTTCATAGATATTTTTGTTTATGTGTTCCCTCTTGCAAGAAATGCCAACCTTTGTTTATTTAAAGATGTGCCAGTTTCCAGCTTATTAATATCATTGTAAGTCAGACCACATGATGCAGGAGGCAGTGCTGGAAAAAACACCTGCGGAGCAGGCTTGCCTTCCATGACTAATGCTGTTCCGCGGAGATACGTCATAGGTAATACACCTGCTAGAAATTCAAATAGCAGAATAAATAAGATATATCCGTGGAAGTTTCTGAAAAGTTTAAAATAACCCTCCTGTATGTTCCTAAGCTTATAATCAGGCATCATATCAGTCCTGCTATTACAGAAAGGTACATCCTCTACCAATGCTGTTCGCACAGAGCTAGATGCTCGGCCGTGGGCGAATATCAAGGAAATAATGAATTGGAAGTGACAGGTGCCTTTAGCCAAAAGCCCAAAGGGAATCATCGTCTTGAAATCATATCCAGCAGAAGGAGCCAAAGGAAGAATGACATGGCAAAAGTGCCAGCGCTCATCCAAAAATTAAGCTCAAGGGTCATGTTAGGCCAAGCCAATTGAACCCGCGATGGTCTTCCTTTCATTTTGAATTAATGTGTGTTCAGAAAGAGAGGGCATGCTGGAATATCCTTTACCAGATTAGGGGAAACAAGACAGCTGAATCAGCAGCATAATCAAGAAATATTTGCGAGAGTGATGTGGATTTATTGAGCAAGATTAATACATACGGCTCCATCCCTGTAGGGATTTACAAATTAGGACCGACAGTGCTAAACCAGGGAAAAGAAACTGTCAAAAACAAAATGTTGATGGAGTGACATTAGCTAGGAGCACTTTAAACAAGTCTGTGTGTGCATGTGGTTCCTTCCTGCCTTTTGGACACTTAGAGTCTATGGAAAATAATAATAGCGGTATCAGAAATACTAATAACCTCTCTCATCCTTGCTCGCATTTCCTGAGCTGCGGCTGCAGGCTTCACATGCATTGTCTTCTTAGTCTTTACAACCCCTGAAAAGTTCCTGGTGCCTCCATTCCAATGTTGAAGAACCCACGGCTTAGAGATAATAAGCTGCCCCAGTCTCAGGGCTGTAATAGGCAGGAGGATTCAAAGAATCTCACACCAATGCTGTGGCTATTCTACCCTTACTTCCTCCTGAATTAACCACAAGTACACTGGATTTAAAAAACACTCATCCTAGATGGAACCCTATAGTGAAGAACAGACAGCAATGACATCACAAAACAGACAAGTGCAATCACTACATTATCACTACATTATTAGCACTATTTACGATGGCATAGAAGGGAGCCGGCTAACGCAGGCATTTAACCCCCATCGCAACTGTTACTGTGTGAAAGCATGAAATGTGACCGAACTGTGGCTTTAAGAGATGTAAAATGAAAAACTTGACCCCGTTCTCTCTTAATGTCAGGCGACAATGAGTGCAAATGGACCAAATAAATCTTAGTACAGCCTACCAGTGTTTGATAATTAAAAAGATAAACTTAACAAATTTCCTATTAATGTCTGTTTGCTTGGGAAACTCCAGGCTTTAGCCGATGACAGAAACACCAAATGTATATTAAGGGCAGACTTAATCTGTTAAGTTTCTTCAGTGATAATGCATGTGTGGTATGACTTCAATTTGGAAGAATCAATAGCCATTTGAATAAATGCAAAGATACATTAGGCATTTTCAGAGGATCATAAATGAAAAAGGGGCAATAGCTCATCAGTCCAACCACCTGAAATGCACTGGTCTATGGAACAGCATATGTGAGGCCTGATCAGTCTTTATTCAGGAGAAAATGAGGAAAGGCCATAAGAACACATATTTATGGGTAAATTTTTCTATTGCAATTTCTCTTGACAGACTGTTAGGGTAGGGTAAATTTAGTCAGTTTCATGGATTGAAAAAGCAAAACTTGGAGCATCTCAGTGATTTTGTGAAAATCAGGTAGCCAGTCAAGGCAGGCATGGTATTACAGCTAATTTGTTTTTCTTAGAGCAATTTGCCTTAAAAACAAAAGAGGAGGAGAACATCAAAGAAAAGAGCAACAGCACTTTTATCTTCTGTTGAGTGGAACTGTCCATCAGCTGGAATCGTGGACGTCTGAACAGTGGCTCAGAGTGCCAGGTCTCAGTTGGTCACTCCCGTGTTGGTCCACATACACCTGGGAGAACGGTGTGATGCTGTATTACGTGCTCTTTCACTGGTGTTATGACAACATTTTGTGTGGTACCAACCCTGAGAAACTGCTGTTAGAACAGCATGGGGGTCTGCATCTATGTGATTCATGGTCACGTAACAACGCAATTCCCCCACCTCAAAGACACCATCTGTGCTGTGCCTTTGAAGTCACACTCAGCCCAACCCTCCCACTCCCACTCCAATTCCTAATCCCTAGCAACTATGAATCTATTTTTCATCTACACGATCTTATCTCTGGGAATGTAATATAAATAGTCTGTGATCCAGCAAGGAGCTGTGTCTACCAATGGTTCACACCTTCTTACGGCTGAGCAGTATGCTATGGTTGGGATATACTGCAGTGTATATAAACATTCACACATGGAAGTATATCTAGGTCATTTCCAGTTTGAGACTCTAACAGATAAAACCGCTATGAACAATGATGGACAGGTTTTAGCATAGACATAAATCTTCAATCCCCAGGACAAATGATTGATAGGTGGTATGGAAAGTGTGTTTGGTTTCTAAGAAAAGCCCAAACTTAAACCGGCTGTCCACCTACAATGTATAAAAAAGCCAGTTACTCCACATCTTCCAGAAATTGCTACAGTCATTTTTAAAATTTTACTTTTAGCTGTCCCAATAGTTGTGTAATGATATCTCCTAATGGTCTTAATTTGCAATTCCCTAGTGGTTAGCGATGTTGAACATCGTTACATGTAGTTATTTGCCATCTGTACATCCTCTTCAGTGAAATGTCTCTTCATGTACTTTGATGATTTTCTAATTAGATTTTTGTTTGTTTTCTTTTCCGTTGTTGACTTTTGAGATTTCTTTACTATATAAAGGTCAACAAGAGGAAATATTATTTAGGAATGCATACGGGGTTAGTAAAATTTAAACAAAGCAGAAAATGTTTTCTATGCAAGTCTGGAGAGTTGTTCAAGCTAGAGGGGAGGAAGGAAAATGTAACCAGGACGGTACAGGCACCAGCTCCTGGGTCACGGTCACTGTTCTTTCCTGACCCAGGTGTTCTTTTCTTGACACCAATGTTTATTTTATGATTTATTAAACTTTTATTTAAATTGTATGCCCTTTCCTTTACATTAATTATGCATTAGAATATTGTAAAAAGAGTAACAATAAACACTACAGGTATGGAGCATTTCCTGTCAGGTATTATGCCAAATACCTTACGGAATGCATCGGTCTACTTAACCTACCAACAATACCAGCAATCCCAAGATATTGGAACTATTATTATCCCATTTTGTCATCAAGAGTCTGAGATTCAGAATGGCTAAGTAATTTCTTTAGGACAACATGGTTAGTAGGTCTTACCATTCAAATAAGCAACTACAGTTGTTTGGTTCTAGTGGTCAACTCTTAACCATTGTATTATACCAACCACCGTATTTATTGGAACAGTAGTAACCACTGTTTATTATTTCTTTTTTTTTTTTTTAAGATTTCTTTATTTATTTGAGACAGAAAGGGTAGGAGTGGGAGGGACAAAGGGAGAGGGAGAGGGAGGAGAATCTCAAGCAGACTCCCCAGTGAGTGCAGAGCCTGACGCAGAGCTGGACCTCATGACCCTGAGATCATGATCTGAGCCAAAACCAAGAGTCAGTTGCCCAACTGACTGGGCCCCTGTTTATTATTTCAGTTATAATTGGTATTTGGGGATTTGAGTCATAGTATAAACATTGGGATTTATAATTAATACATTAATATGTTTCAAAGGCTATGGGAATGCAGTTTCATACACAGAATCTTTTTGTCTTAATAATCTCTAATAATCTGGTCTGATGAACTCTAGCTCTACAATTATAAATGATAATAATAATAATATAATAAAAAACTTGGAGATATTTATCATGATTACAAAAATAACCATTCTACTACCTTATGTTGCTTCTACGAAATGAATTAAGACCCCAAATTCATGCTATTTCCTATTACAGTAAAAACTAAATATCATAAATACCTTTCGTGATCATGTCACATAAAATTGATGGTGAGGGTGCAGAAAGAAGATTTTGCTCGAAAACTAATAGTGGCATTAGTTGAGAATTCTGCCATGATGCATTTGGTTCTTAAATCTCATCAATAGAAAACTCCCTCACCAGCCTCTCACCAATTATTTTCTTAATGGATTATGACTTTTTTATTCTACAGGCTCTTCTCCTAGAAATTCAGGAAAAAATATATATCAGTTCAATTATCCAGGCCATGTAGTAGTTATAAAAGTGGGGAGATGAGTAAAACTTTACTCCTACTTTTACAGCTGAGTGAAAAGATAGACTTGTTAAAGCATACTTATAATGCAATGTGAGAAGCGTGATGAACAGGCTATGCACAGGGTTTCATAATATACCAGATGTCTCTTAACTCAGGCTTGAGGGGCTAGAGATATATTCCAAGGGCAAGAATAATTTAACATATTAAATAACCATACTAAATGATACTGCAGTGGTCCGAACATTTGTGTCCCAGTTTCAAAACTGTGTTCTCAGTTCCAACACTCCTGCATTAGCTTGCCTTATTCCTTCTTAGAAAGAGCAAAGGATCATTTAACAAATGCACTTCTCTCTCCCCTTCCCCTTCTTCTTCTTCTCTCTTAATCCCCTTTACCTATTTTGCCCATCAGATTTGTTTCTTTCAAATAATCTAGAAAGGACAAGGAATCTAAATGCTGTATTTTTTCACATCAGGATATTATAATAAGAAAAGGGATAGAACAAGAATCACCATTGGGGAACAGATGGCCTGCTCAAAGTTTATTCGTTTTAATAACTAGAGTCAAAAAGAATCAAATCCTCCAGTTAAAACCTGCATTTAGTTCTTGCATTCCACAAATGTGTGTGCAAAACAGATCAATTATATACCCAAGAAAAATATTATTGAAAATTATTTGGCAACTTATAGGACTTTGAAATGAAAACAAAACCATAATAATCAAAAACATAATAAACTTGGAGATATTTATCATGATTATGAAAACAACTTCAAGTCACAGGTGCAAATTGTAGTTGAACCATGAACTAAATTTATAGAACTCTAAATAGGCTAGACCTTTCCTTTATAAAAACATGGTACATATAATACACAGTTTTTATTAATTTATTCACCTTTTCTCCCCCAAATGCTCATGAGACACTCAAATGAGGAATGGCTTTATTCAAATTCTATTTTTACTTACAACTGTAACTTAGATTTGGATAAGTACATTTCTGTCTCTAGCTATCCTAAACACATTTTTGTGGTTGTTTATTTTGTTAAATATCGTTTGAATAATTTAGTGAAGTATGCTTCAAATCTCAATGCAATAAAACAGTTTGTAATTATCTTACTCTGATTTTTTAATAGCTATAGCATATTACCATTTTAAAATCAACTTATTCAGGTATATTTTACATTAAATCTACCTCCGTTTTAAGTATATAGTTCACTGAATTTTGGCAAATATATACACTAACTGAACTCATTCCAAAACCCAGTTTTATCACCATAAAATGTCCCCTCATATTTGTTTGCAGTTAATCTCCTGGCTTCAGCCATAGGTAATTACTGATTTGCTTTCTGACTCAATAGATTAGTTTTACCACTTTAGAATCATGTATGAATGGAATCACAATATACACTCATGACAATTTGTCTCCAAATAATGATGGTTTGTTCATGTTTTGGCATACATTTATATATCATGAGTAGTATTTCATTGAATGCATAAACCACATTTTGTTTATCTGCTCAACTGTTACTGGGCATTTTGATTATTTTCATGTTTTGGCTATAAGAAATAAAGCTACTACTAAATTCATGGGCAAGTTGTTGTACAGATAGGGGTTTTCATCTCTCTGGGTAAATATCTAGGAAGGATGTTGCTAGATCGAAATGTAAGTGTTCATCTTTATTAGAAATTGTCAACTTTTTTCCTATGAGTTTATAGCACCAGTAATATCTGAGAATTCCAGTTACCCTATATCCTCTCAAATGTGGTCAGTCTATTAAAGGTTATTCATTATAACGTGTGTATAGCACTATTTCATTGTGGGGCTTTGTTCTGGAATTTTTATTTAAATTCTAGTTGGTTAGCATGTACTGTATTATTGGGTTCAGGAGTGGAAGTTAGCAATTCCTCACTTACATAGGACACCAGTGCTCATAACTGCCCTCCTTAATGCCCACCTCCCATTTAGCCCACCCTCCACCCACAATGCACTTCTCTCCATCAAACCTCATTTTCTCTCTTTAGTTAAGATCCTCTTATGGTTTGCTTCCCTTTCTCTCTCTCTCTCTCTCTCTCTTTCTTACCCTTCCCATATATTCATCTGTTTTGTTTCTTAAATTCTACATGTGAGTGAGATGACATGGTATTTGTCTTTCTCTGACTGACTTACTTTGCTTAGCATAAAACACTCTAGCTCTATCCATGTCATTGCAAATGAAAAGATTTCGTTCTTTTTGACGGCTGAGTAATATTCTGTTGTGTATATATACTACACCTTCCCCACGCATTCATTAGTCTATGGACATTTAGGCTCTTCCCATAATTTGGCTTGTTGATGCTACTGCTCTAAATATAGGGGTGCACATGTCCCTTTGAATCTGTGTTTTTGTATCCTCTGCATAAATACTCAGTAGTGCGATTGCTGGGTCATAGGTTAGCTAGATTTTTAACTTTTTGAGGAACCTCCATGCTGTCTTCCAGAGTGGCTGCACCAGGCTGCATTCCCACCAACAGTGTAGGAGGGTTCCCCTTTCTCTGCATCCTCACCGACATCTATCGTTTCCTGACTTGTTAATTTTAACCATTCTGACTAGTGTGAGAATGTATCTCATCATTGTGATTTTAATTTGCAATTCTCTGATGACTAATGAAGTTGAACAACTTATAATGGGCTTATCAGCATACCTAAGACTTAATTTGTGAAGTGTTTGTCCATTGTTTTATCCATTTTGAGTTGGGTTCCTGGACTTTTGATTATAGAGCTTAAAGATTTTTTATTTATTCTGGCCTATGCTTTGTGAAGACATTCTCCTATTTTGTGATATTTCATTTCATTTTCTTAACAGGAGAATTCAAACAGGAGTTTTTATTTTTGCCAAAGCACAATTTAGCAATATTTCTTTCATGCTTCATGATTTGGGGATTTTCCTAAAAAAGTGTTGCCTAGTCCCAGACCACAATGATTTTCTTCTAAGTATTCTTCTAGGAGATTTATATTTTTATATTTTATGTTTAGGGTTACAATCCATTTCACCTCATATTTATAGATGATGTGAATTAATGGTTCAAGATATTTTTCTGTATGTGAATATTCAATTGCTCCAGGACCAGTTATTAGAAGGGCAATCTTTCACCCAGTGAATATGCATGTAACGTTTGTCAAAAATCAATTGACCAGGGTCACTTGGGTGGCTCAGTCACTTAAGTGTCTAACTTTCGGTTTCAACTCAGTTCACGATTTCAGGGTTGTGAGACTGAGCCCTGTGTGAGACTCAGTGTGACTCACTGTGGAGTCTGCTTGAGATTCTCTCCCACTCTCTCTTCCTCCCCTTCTGTCCCTCTCCCTATTCTCACTCTCTGAAATAAATAAATAGAATCTTTAAAAAATAAAATAAAAATGAATTAATTAAAAAATTGACCCGTCACTACTAGAGTCATTTAGCAGATCTTCTTCTAGTAAAACAACAGTATAACTAATAAAAATTATAAAACAATCAATCATCAACGTCTCTGGGTGTTGTCCTAAATTTAGGCATACAGAAAAAGGAATAACATTCATTCAAAGAAGTGTACTAAATCCCAGGAAGAACAGGAGAATCTGTGGTACTACAGCCACACTCAACTCACTGACCACCACAACCCCTGTGTTATGGAAGCTCAGCCACAGATTGCATACCTAGTGAGGTATGGCCAGGAACACTGGAGTTTCTTCTCATACCAGCTTGACAGTCTTGCTATGGTTTTACCCCAGGAGGGGAAGACTACCAGCAGTGATTACATTTCCACCAGTCCATTTTTGATGAAACTTTTTTCCAGGAAAGTGTGGACGAGCTCCCCTTACCCCACCTAGGCTCCACTCATAGAGCAAAAGCTCTACACCAGGTGTAGCAAGTGGAGAACAATTAAGCACTGATCGTCCCCACCACCGAGCCACTAATAGAATGAAGGCTCTATTCTGGGTAAAGCAAGACCAGAGGGTGCCAGTCACTTCACTTCCCACTTAGAAAGCAGGGATGTCATTCCAGGAGCAGCAAGCAGGTCTCCATCCTCTGTTTCAGTGCCTAGGGTGCCTGGCCAGGAATAAAGGCATAAGAACCAACAGTCCCAAAGTTCTACCAGAGGAGACTGCCTGTGTTTGATAGCAAGAGTGGAGATCTCCATGCTTACAGACTTGTCAAAAATGATGGAGATCTTGTAGAAAGCAATTAAGAGAAGGCTGAAGCTCCATGATATAAGAAAAATAGCAGAACAGTCCTACATTTAATAGATCCAAGAAAAGAAAAAGCCAAGAAGAGCCCTCCTGGGATCATAGTCACACTGGGGGGTCGGAAAGTCCATGTACACACTAGACTGCACCTGATCAGAAGGAGGTAGAGTGGCTTGTAGAGCAGACTTGAAAGCTTTCCCCAAACTGCACACAGTCTATCAACAGAGAGTGAATCCTCTATGAGATAAATAGCTTAAACAAAACTCATCCCTGAAGACTATGTCCTGTCTCACACAAAACAAAACACCCACAAAAAACAGAGATGGAACATCCAAACTGCTAACCCCTGGCTTTTAATGTGAGCCAAAAATAGAAACTCCCTGAACTATAATAGTAGACTCCAAATCACACTCACCTACAGGGAAAGGGTCCAAATCTAACCTTTGACCAGTAAGTGGCAAACCCAGAGTCAAAACATAAGCAGCCAGACCAAAACCTAAAAACAAGAAAAAATAAATTGGAACAGCAATATCAGAGACCACACACTGCTGTGGAAATAAACTGCATGATTCGTTTAGTCAAGTCATTAAACAAATGAACAGATAGATGTCCAAGTGAATGTCTCCTACGACACCTCCTAAGGATCGGAGGATGAGGAGAGGGAACCAGCAACCAGAATTTCTATAGTGTATTATCTAATTTTTAACAAAAAAATGTATGAGGCATGCAAAGAAATGGGGAAAATATAATCCATACACAGAAAATAAGCTAATAGAAGGTACCTTTGCAGAGGTCTACAGGTAGGTCTAGAAAACAAACATTTCAAAGCAGTGAATACAAATATGAAGCAGTGATTGTAAATATGTTCAAGAAAACAACAGAAATCATATTTAAAGCATTAAAGGAAGGTGTGATGAGAATGTCTTATCAGAGAACACAAATAAAGATATATAAATTATAAAGAAGAGCCAAGTGAAAATTCTGGATTTGGTAGTATAATAATCCTAATGAAAAATTCACTGGGAGATGTTAGCATCAGATTGGTGTTGGAAAAAGAAAGAATTAGCAAACTTGAACACAGAGCAGTGGCGAGTACGCAATATGGAACACTGTAAGAAGAAGAAAGGGTAGAGAATTAAGAAGAGCCTTGGAGAAGTGTGACGCACTGGTAAGTTCAACACCATGTGTAATGCGAGTATCAAGAAAAGAGAGAAAGAAAATAATATGTTAAAATTTTAAAGAAATAATGGCTGAAAACTTCCCACGTTGGATGGAAAACCTCAGACAACATATCCAATAACCTTGGCAAACTCCAGGTAGGATAGACACAGAGATTTACAGACACTTCAGAGTCACAGTGTTGAAACAACCAGAGATGAGGAAAATGATCTTGAAAGATAAGATAAAAATGACTCATTATGTATGATGAGCTGAGAGTATGGCTGACTTCTGAAAAGAAAGATATGGAGGCCAAAGGGAGGGGGAGAACATATTCAAACACTGAAAGTGAAAAAATGCCAATCCAAATCTTTTTTTTTTTTTTTTTTTTTTAGCAAAACAAACTTAAAAAAAAAAAAGGCTAAAGACATCTTCAGATGCACAAAAGCTGAGAGAATTCATTGCCAGTGTATATGACTTCCAGAAACTAAAACAGTTTGTCAGGCTAAAAGCAAAGGACACTGAACAGTAACTTAAATCCATATGAAAAGGAAAAACAGTACAGGCAAAGGTAAGTATACATATAATTAATGAAAGACAATGTATATTTCTTCTCTTTCCTTAACTCATTTAAAAAGGAATTATATAAACAGTACATATATAATTATATTATTTGGTCTATCATATATAGAAAAGTAACATTTGATATTAATGCAAAGCTGGTAGGTAAGAGCAAAGCTTTTGGAGTAAAGAAATGACACAAGAGGGAATGCAGAAACCACAGGAAGGAATTAATAGAGCTAGAAATGGTAAATAAGATGTTAATAAAACAAATTCTGTAAGTATATACATGCTCAGTTTTCTCAGCTCATTTAAAAGATATGACTATATAAAGTAATAACTATATCAATGTATTGTGTGTAAGACTATTTAATTCAAGTCAATATTTAATTATCCCTTAAATTCTAAGTGTTGTTCTTTATAAATTCCATTTATTTATTTTAAGCAACCTCTACACCCAACATAGGGTTCAAACTCACTTCCCCAAGATCAAGAGTCACGTGTTCTTCACACAAAGCCAGGCAGGCATTCCTAAATTCTAAAGTGATATTCTTTTTGTTTTTTTCTTTAAGATTTTATTTATTTATTTGAGAGAGAGAGAATGAGAGAGAGAGAGCATGAGAGGAGAGACTCCCTGCTCAGCAGGGAGCCTGATATGGGACTCAGTCCTGGGACTCCAGGATCGTGACCTGAGCTGAAGGCAGTTGATAACCAACTGAGCCACCTAGGCGCCCCAATTCTAAGTGATATTCTTAATAAAATTTTCATACTAATAGTATTAATATAAAAAAGATTTGCAGGAATGGAACAATATAGGACTAAATTCTTTTTTAAGATTTTATTTATTTATTTGACAGAGAAAGATCACAAGTAGGCAGAGAGGCAGGCAGAGAGATGGGGAGGGGGAAGCAGGCCCCCTGCTAAGCAGAGATCCCTATTCAGGACTCGATTCCAGGACCCTGAGATCATGACCTGAGCTGAGGGCAGAGGCTTAACCCACTGAGCCCCCCAGGTGCCCCAGTATGAAAATTTCTATATTTAACTGGAACGAAGGGAGTATAAGTGTGAAGTCAATTCTGATAGGTGAAGATGTTTATTATAGGTCATAGGCCAACTACTAAGAAATAACTCAAAAATTATAACAAATTAAAATGTGAATTAATCTGAGATAAGTAAGACAATTAATTAGGAATATCCCTGTCAGTGAGACCTCTGTAGCCATGATACACTGAATTTATATTTAATATACAAAGGATAGATAAGTCCATGTCTACCTAACATGATAAAATTATTCTGATAGCCCCACTTAGAATATCTGTATTAATTTACAGCTCATGATGCTGGCAAAACAATGTTCTATTGTCCACATAAAACTGAGTAATTTAAGACTGAATGTTATAAAATATATTGGCCATTTGATGTAACTGATTGTTCTGATTTTGTGTTCTAGTCATAGTCTTTACTATTCCACAGTCCAGTGAAAATTTTAATTTATACCTCAGAACAGTCAACTCTTGGGCAGGAAACAGATTCCCTAAAAGTCAATTATAAATATTTAGTGTAATTAGAAGCATGAAACATATGGATGAGTCAAATACTTCCAGAAGAATGTTAAAATATTTTCTTTATCTTTGGGATTTTCACATTATTTTGATTGTATCAATTCAAGATTCATCTGAATGTTCTATTGCATATGTTTGAGTTTCTTGTAATATCTGTTTCCCTGAATAAAATAAAAACTCTAATTTTGTGTAAAGTTAGGGGTATTTTTGATAGTATTATAAATATCTTATTCTAATATGTATGACTTTATACCAAATTTCATTACTATTGTATTCTCTGTGATCAGAAGCAGTGGTATAGAAATAAAAATTATCTGCTTTCTTCTATATTATGTCTTTAGTCATAAAAATGTTTTTTGTTTTGATTATTTCAAAATTAATTCACTGTTTTCCTAGATTGCATCTTTCTGTGAACAAATGAATCAATAAATGAGAAAACAAATTATTCTGTTTTACTAACATCTAAATGGAGGCTGAGCACATCAAACACAGAAATAGTTCTAATACACACAAAACTCCCAGATCTTTCATTTTGAATTTTGTTTTGAAATGAGAAGATCCTTGTCCCATGAAAATCATATTGACACAAGTTTTTAATGTCTGTCCTAAACACTTAATTTTGCTTTCAGATGGATTTTAGTCATTCGGTAGTTATATATGGATCCCTCAGAGTAAAATGAAATGAGACATAATTCCCAGAAATCACCCTAAACCTAAAGCTATTGCAAAATTACAAATTTCTTGTTAATAAAAGTGTGCGTTGTTCTGTAATTTAATAAATATACATTGGGGACCTAATATTAAGCAGTAGCAGTATAATAGGTTCTGATAATAAAACAATATATGAGATAGACATTGCCTCAGCTCTCCAAAACCATACAGATCTACACATGCTATTAGGTTGGGTTCTACAGCCCTTTCTGAGACACGGATATGTAACAAGATGACTGAGGTTTAACAAATACATCAGAGTTTTATTATAAAACTGAGTGGTGTTTGTTTCCTTCCCTGAATGCTTATGATTCAATGTTGCTAATGTAACTAACGTCATTTGCTGCTGTCCTTTGAAAATCATTTTACAGTTTATATTGTACATTCTTTTAATCTCCTGTGGTCTCGGATTTCAACCACTAAAGATACATTTGAATTTGTAAGAAACCAAACTGTAGAATTATGAAGATATTTGTAGCTATAGTAGTAAGACAAGGCATATTTAAGTTTGAACTGGTTGAAAGAATAGCTCTCTCTCTCTCTCCCTAGGTACACGCTCTACCTCTTTCCAGAAGAACAAGGTGATAAGACTCTTGAGGAACTCACAACACGGTCGCTAATCCGGTTCAGGAATTTTCGTTTTCCTTTAGTTCAACTTGCTCTCTAGAGAATCAGTTACACGGATTTTATAAGCAACCTGTGCTTTTCCAGAATGCCATAATCTATCAGGGTGAGTACACTTACATGTTGGTTCGTTGTTCTATAATATGTCGGATAAAATAACTGAATAGATCAGAGGCAAAATGAGATTTTTCTAAAAATGCTAATGACATTTGTCATCATCATAGCCACTTGTGAATTAGTCAGCACAGCTCTGACTTGCATAGGTGTTCTCCTTTTTTTTAAAGTTTTTATTTATTAATTTGACAGAGAGAAATCACAAGTAGATGGAGAGGCAGCCAGAGAGAGAGAGAGAGGGAAGCAGGCTCTCCGCCAAGCAGAGAGCCCGATGCAGGACTCGATCCCAGGACTCTGAGATCATGACCTGAGCCGAAGGCAGCGGCTTAACCCACTGAGCCACCCAGGCGCCCTGCATAGGTTTTCTCCTGATGGCCTTTATCCAAGTGATCGATGCCATATTGAAGAGTCGCTATCGGGATTCAAACCAACCCAGGTCTGAATCCTCACTCTACTATTTACTATTTACTATTATGTGACACTGGGTGGGTGTGTTTTCACTTAATCTTTTCACGATTCAGTTTCCTCCTTTGTGGAACGAGGATCATAATTATACCAATATTACTTAGTTTTTCCTGGGATTAAGTGGAAACTATACAAAGTACTCCAACAGAGTGCGCCTCCTTTGATCGAAGCTGAATCCACACACATTAGCTTTGGAGTCTGGCTTCTCTCATCCACTCAAAAACCTCTCTTGTCACTGCATTCTCCTTCTCCTACATAAGGCATTTACTTTTTTCTTCAGGGGAGCTTGTATCATCTATAAACATACTCCTAGTTGAAGAAAAGCTGTAACACCTCACATTTCCTCTGACCCAAGACCACCTCTCCCTGTTTTTCAGGTGGGGGCCATGGTCACTGTGTCCTTTTCCTCACCTCTCAATCTTTCCCACTCCCCTCCAATGGGGCTTCCATTCCCATTACCAAGAAAAGTATGCAAACCCAAATCATCAATATTTATATTGCCAAGTCCATGAGACTCTGACCATCTTCCTACTAACCTCAAAAACTTCTACTCGTCAAGACCCAGAGTCCCTTTCCTTGGCTCCTCTAGTCAGTCATCAGGACGATCCCCTGCATATCCATCCCCAATCTAACGTTTCAATCTCCTTAATGCAGTAACTAACCTTAGTGTGTTACTATTGACCCTGCTTCTGTGAGGGCTCTCAAAAATGGACTGTTTGCTCGCCACTACCCCTCTCATGTGTGGACCTGGATTGGGGTATGTGTCCCTTGTCCTAAGTTGGCATAACCAGAGAATGCCTCCACTCTTCTCCTCTTACCTTGAATCACCTGTCGTGAGATTAGGCTTCACATCTGAGTCATCTACTTACCCTAGGGATAGCTGTTCTTTGTTGCTTAAAGATTTTTGCTCGAGATTCAGTGTCATTTTCTGCAACCATTCTACTGCCCTAATTTTTTCTGGTGATTTCACTATGTCCACAGCTCATCCTTACAACAGAATGATAATTTTTTTATGGTGTGCCTTTTGTCCTGGGTTGGAATAGTTTTTGAGCAAACACACTCAGGGAAGCTGTGGTCTAGAGCTTATGTGAGGCTTTAAAGATTTTTTTTTTTTTTTTTTTTTGACAGAGAGAAATCACAAGTAGATGGAGAGGCAGGCAGAGAGAGAGAGAGGAGGAAACAGGCTCCCTGCCGAGCAGAGAGCCCGATGCGGGGCTCGGTCCCAGGACCCCGAGATCATGACCTGAGCCGAAGGCAGCAGCTTAACCCACTGAGCCACCCAGGCGCCCTTATGTGAGGCTTTAAATAGAAAATATATAACTTGACTTTGAAGATAAAAGTGAGATTTAAAAAGACAAAAGGGGCTGAGAGGTGGAGGAATGAAGGGAGGAAATATGCCCAGGGAAAACTATTTAAGGGCTGTTTCCTTAAATAGATCTCTGAAGTGTGATTTCCCTCCTTAGAGCGTACCCCACCCTCCACCTCTACCCCCAGCATCTTACATCCCTGCCTGGCTTCCAAGCCTCTGAGCAGATCTTAAAACTAAACTCTTTTCATATTCACCTTGTCCAGGGTTTCATGTATGTGTCTTCACATACCTTCCTTACTGTAGGTTCAGGAAGGGACGGAAATTGTCCAGCATACTTCCTATCTCTTTTGATTAATGCGTAAGAATGGGGGAGTAGATAAAGCAAAGAAAGAAGGGAACGTGGCCTTTGTAAAAAGAAAAATGCTTTTACTACTAAAGGTTGTTAGGTATACTTTTTGCAAGAACGGGTGTACAGTCCACCGTGGATCCCACAGAATCACAGTGTCGCAACTGAAAGAAACCTAGCCGTTCTGTCTCATGCAAACGCACGCACTGAGGCTTATTGGCAGTCTGGGCTACGTACCCATCATAGAACCACAAGTCTGCAACAGAAATTTGGGTCTCTTAATTTCTCAGCTATTTTTCTCCCCCTGTACACCATTATGCCTCTCAGTTATTATAATAATTAATGACATCATTGTCATACATGGTTAAGTGTATCTAAAATCAACTGGGTTTTATTAGAACCCACAAATCTGTTCCCAGGTATCTAGACATTCCTGTTTGCTGCTCGTTTCACATTCTTTCCTGCTCCTAAGTTAATGGGTGCTTCGAGAGGCATTGCTTGACCTCGAACACTATTCGCATTCCTCAGTGCCCACATCTGCTTGCTGGAAAATCCCACACTCTGGTAGGAAAACAACTGGTCGTATTAGAGTACTAGAGATGCGGTGTAAACTCTATGAAGAACTTTCAACTTTTCTTCAGTGACTCATTTTACTTACAGAATTTTAAAAAGCACAATTTTAAAACTCACTCTTCATACTAACAGAGTATCCTGGGGCGTCTGGGTGGCTCAGTCATCAAGTGTCTGCCTTCGGCTCAGGTCATGATCCCAGGGTCCTGGGATCCAGCCCTGCATTGGGTTCCCTCCTCCGCGGGAAGCCTGCCTCTCCCTCTCCCACTGTCCTGCTTGTATTCCCTCTCTCTCTCTGTGTTTCCCTGTCAAATAAATAAATAAAATTTTAAAAGAGTAGCCTCACTACCCCTTTTGTACTACTTACTATGACTACAAAGGCCATTGCAATAATCCTCACTACTATTACATTGGTGGTGAAGGAGTTGGGAGAGTAGAGGTGTTCACCTGTGTGGGGTAAATCCAGGCCTGGGTCCCTGCAGAGCCTGCCCTGTCTCAGCCCAATGAAGACATCACAGGACGAAGCACAGGTGAGGTGTGTGTTTGTGTACTTAACCCATGTCAGCTGGGTTTTTCTTTTCCCCATATGTGCAAACTTTTACACCAATTTGTGTGTTTGTGTCTTCCTATAATGAGAATAAAAAGAAAGGTGGCTATTATGTACGTATAAAACATTATAGAAGCAAGACTGAGAAAATATTTGGCTGTTCAAATATGTCCCGGAGAACATGAACAAGATACATGAGTATCTCCTTCCCAGAAAGTCCTGTCAGGTTGCTTGCTTTCAATGAAGCTCGAGTGTCTTCGCTATACAACCTTACCTACTTCACAGAGCTCTGCTGAAGGTTAAATGAGATTCTGTTAAGTGCCTAGAAATTCAAAAACTCTATTTCCTCCTTAATACCTTTGTTTAATATACAATGGGCATCACTGAAGCTTCTTGAACAAAGGACTTTCTTGATCAGAGGTGTTCTTCAGAAAATCACTTCAGCTTGGAGAACAATTAGTCTAGGTAAGAAGTAATGAAGGGTGTCTTGTATAAAGGAGATGGAGACGATTTACAGTAAAAACTCACCTTTCCCAACTGAGAAGGTTCTCAACTAACCTTTTTAGTTCACCCTGAAGCATCAATCCCTGCTTCGCCTTTCAACCATCTGAGTGGCTTCATTCTTGTCATGCGTTACTCCTGCTAACGAAAAGCAAATAGAATCTCTCGATACGCAAGTCACATCTTGTATGTGGTATTTTGAGAACAATGTTTTGTGAAAATTAAACTGGTCACATGGACGAAGTCTAATAATCTGTAATCACACCTCAACATAATTCACTCCTTTCCAGAAAAATCCATGAGCCGCCCAGGACTTTCGGTAACGCCACAGCCCATTGCACCATCCACCATAGGCTCCCCCATCCTCTGGTCACTTTCATGCCTTTCCAGAGTCTCCACTGGCTCCTAGTCCTCCACAGGCTTCTTTCAGTTTGAGGGACTTTATCTAAAGTTTGTAATTATCATCTTCTTGGTGTATACATACTCATTAGAAAAGGAAGCTACTTTTTCAACTAAGCCAAGTTGCCTAATGATTTGAGAACTATTTCAGGAATAGAATTTATGTTACAGGTCTGAAAATAATAAAGAATTCATAAAATAACAAAATAAACCTTGCATTTCTTATGGTATTTGTTTTGTTTTTGTCTTATTTTGTTTTTAATTCTAGAAAGACTGAGTTCAGTGTATAAACATCCAAGATGCAAAACACCCTGCCAAGTTACAAAGTTATAATTCAGTGCTTTTCATCCTGGAATCCCTGAAGCCCACAATGTCCCCTCACGCACTCTGCATTGTCATTTACTGACCCTTCTTTAGTGTGCCAGGAATGGCTTAGTCCATTTCCCACAGCAATGTCAGAGCAAATACGTAGTTCATATTTCCCTCCAATTCTGCAGTAGTCAAAGGAAAAATAGAAAAGGGATCAATTCAAAGGAGCATTCTCTTAGGAGTCTATTAGTTATAATTAACCAGTTAAATCATAAGCATGGACGCAGTTGCTGTACAGAGGAGGAGGCAATGTCCTAGGAGTAGGCCTATAGGACAGACCTGCTTGTGATTCTGGGCTTAATAAAAACACAATGTGAACCAGAGAAAAATCAGTTAAGTCTTCCGAAATTAGGCAAAATGGCAACATCAGTGGCTACTGCTAAGAAGTCTCCGAGGGTTAAATATGTAATTCTAGGTGCACTGCAGGTTCCAAATAAACAATACTTATTGTTACAGTTTTATTTATTCCTTTTAACTGTTCACAACTTAATATGCTCGTTTCTTATCTTTCCCTTTGATCCTAATCTCTTCGGAGAAGAAACAGGAAGAGTTCGATTTCTGTCTCTCTACTGTGGGGTCAGGAGCCCAGTGTATTTCCACTGCGTGTGTCTCCGCTTACTTCATTTATTCATGTTTCCTCCTTTTATTTATTTATAAAATATTTGAACACCTGTTAAACAGTTAGCACTGTGCTTCTTGCCATCTGCCACCCCATGAAAGAGAGACAGTTTTTCCCTCTAGTATATTGCCTCCACACTAGCAAAAAGTAAGTTAGTTCCTGAAGAGACAACGTCATCATCCATTGCACGTACACAAATAACACCATAGACAAAGTTCACTTTAGCATGAATCAGTCCGGCTCAATTGACATGTGGTCTCAGTGCACTTGCTGTAGGAAGCACTTGTATTCCCTTAACCCAGAAAAGCCACGAGCAATTGCTATACGGTCAGGATTTGGCACGGTGTGGTGACAGATGACAGTGCAAATATTACTGACTATTAAAATTTTCAGTAGGTCCCAAGGCAGGTTTAACTACTGGCAAGAATGCCAAAACACATAATGAAAGGTCTTTTCTATTTGTATTTTAAGCAGTCAGATGGCTAGAATAATAAACACATCACACATTAAATATACATCACAGATTATAAAACGAACACTTAAATGATAGTTATTGCATCCTGCGGTTAACAGGCATCAAAAGGAACGACTGATTTAAATTATAATTTCATTATAATGAAAAAATTAATAATTTAAACTCAACAACATAAAATTAACACAGCTATTGCATGCATTTGTATGCTAAGTAAAATCAAATTCATTATGATAATTCACAGTCAATGCTGCCTTCTAGGGTCTCTTTAAGAAATAATGGGAAAACCCCGTTTGGTGCAATAGTTTATCCTTTGTTATGGTGTTAATACGGTTCTATTAAAATCAGTAAATATTTTAAAATTCAGCTCCACACTTGAGTCTGTACATGTCCTCTATTCATTCCCCACTTGATAGCAAATCATTCAAGTGAAAACACACCGCCAAAATTCTGAGGATTTGAATGCAAATTAAATCAATACAATAACATAGAAGAATTTGCCCTTGGAAAGAGTGCAAGTTCAGGCAGCTGCTCAGGGTCCTTATTTTGCTTAGTCCATCTCTGGTAGTATGACTAGACTTCAGATCCGTTGTACTCTCCAAGTTCAAGTGTGAAGACACCCAGAGCAAGACAACTTACGTACGACTAGAGGAATGCAATGGGAAAAGTAAGCAATGGAGTTCAGGTTTTATTCTAAACCTTGTCAGCACAACACACCCTGTCAGATAAAAATCAGGAAATCCAGGGGTGGAACTAAGGTAGGAAATGCTCTTATCTGTACCAATCTCCCACATATATAGATATAGATAGACAGATATATCTACCACAGATTGAGTATGATTACAGCTGAAAAAGTATCATGTAGCCACAGGCTTTTTTCCCAGAACATTCCATTGAATAATTCTCCCAAAAGATAAAGATGTGATTCTAGGAGCCTCTTTTTCCCAGCTTTTTCTACAACGAAAAGGAACAACAACAAAAAAATGACAGTGTGAAACCAAATCACAAACAGGAAACAGGAAATGAAATGTTTTTTGAGACCATTTTCGGTGACTTCCACATTTTTATACATATGTCACCTTTAAAGAATAGCAATATTATTAAATAAGTTACATGTTTACCTTCGAAGCTTTGGAAAACATGTTATGTAAGTTTAAAAGGTTGTTAGAGTCAATTCACTCGATAAATACTGTTGAGGACCTATTGTTCACAGGCCATTGGGCCAGGAAGTCTTTGGAAATGAATACAGCCCTCATTTCCAATGCGCGCACACGTGTGAGCAAGGGAAAACTACAGTGCAGCCAGAGATACTCAGGAACCTGGACGAAGAAGAGGAAGTCCGATCCATATCCAACAATGGGTCAAGATGCTCACAAAGGAGAAGATACTTGGGCTGAGAGGAGGAAGAAGGAAGGCAGGCTCTTATTCTTGCTTCAAAACTGCGCAGACCGTGGAGATGCTCCACAGGCTTCCAAAGGCCAGAGACTACCAGTGAGGGGGAGCGCTTTAGCAAGGTTAGGGTCTCCAAACAATTTAAAAAGAGACCAACAGTGAAGGTGACTCCCTTACAAGCAGTCCGGGGAGGGCTGCAAGATCTACTGGTAGGTCTCACCTACTTGGAAACTTCTGGCGAACACTAGAAATCCTCCAAGCCTGGGCTTAGCACACGGGGGACTCTGGACTCCACAGGGAAGTACCCACTTAGGGGTGTGTTTCTACCTGGCAATAACCAAACGGACAAAATGTTTTCTGGATTCCTACCCTCTCATAAGGATTAATGATCTTTCTCTGTTGATACAGTGTTCTCCAAGCCATTCATTTCCCCCTGACTTCTGAATTAAAATCCCTCTCTCCATTTTTCATAGCATCAGCAACCTTATAAAGCTCCAGGTGTCAGAAAGGGAAGCTGTCCTTGCTTTATTATTTTTTTTTTTTAATCTCTGGTATTATAGAAAAGAGAGCCAAATCATCAGAATCAAGGCCAGAAAACAAGTTAAAATGTTCTTGGAGAATTAACTTTCAGGACACAGGGAATTACAGATATTTAGACAAAAATGGGCCAAGGCAAGATCCAAAGTCAGATGGAGTTGAGTAATCAAAGCTGAAGTCAGGAAGTACTGATAGAAAAGGATTTAATCAGATGAAAAAGCACAAGTGTATACAAGGTTAGGTCTGCAGACTAAATCATGACCTTTTAAAAGCAAAGCGCCTGTTCCAATCTCCTTCTTTATACCGAGTTAAGACGCTATAAAGTATAAAAGTACAGAATCTTTCTAGTTTCTGTTGGCTAACTGGATAATCTGTTGGGTCAATGATGGATATTTTGATTAGAAATAAATACGCATTCAAAGTCTTACCATCCATCCAATGTCCATTGTGGCAATTTCAGGCACAAGGGCAAGCTGATGGTGAAGCAATTTTTGCACAAACTAGACTTTCCCATGTCTTTAAAAATCCGATCTACACATTGTAGTTGGAAAGTCGTAGTTCTCCCAGGTGTCGAATTCCCCAGTAGCCGTCCAGTCTGTGTAGGCTGGGGTGGGAGCTCAGGGAGGGTGCGTACACAGGAAACACCATCCAATGCGGATTTAAAGTCATCTTAAACAAACAGACTCACTAAAAGACGAGCAAAACGTCTGCGTGAACCACAAGAGAACTGTTTTCCCTCCTGGTTCTATTTTCACCTGCCCAAGGGCTGCTTCATTCTCCAAATGACATTCAGTTAGCAGTGGGCAGCAGGAGAAATGATTCTACCTACATAAATAACAAGCAAACAGACCTATGTGGCTGTGTGCCCCCACGTAAATCCTCAGTTCCAAATCCGTGACATACATATGTGGTCTCTTTAATGACAAACGGATGTCCAAACAGACCAAGGGGTTCCTTTCCGACAACATGGGGTAAAATTATTCAGCACTAGCCTCAGATCTCATATCTACAGCTGTGTGTTCACGGGAAATGCAGGTACAACCTCCTCGCCACACAAGATGCCTGTCCTTTGGGCTTTGTAACTGGCTCACTGGAATGTGTTTGAGGCACACTTGGCTGGTGCAATCAGCTAAGCCTCTGACCCTTGCTTTCGGCTCAGGTCATCATCTCAGGGTCATGAGTTGGAGCCCCGCATTGGGCTCTGTGCTCAGTGCGGAGTTCATTTCGGATTCTTTCCCTCTCTTCCCCCCACCGCCCAATTAAGTTCTCTGTCTCTTTCTAAAATAAATAAATAAATAAATAGATGGAATGAGCAATGGGTGTTAAATGCAAAACGAATTCCTAAATTCTACCTCTGAGATGAATTTTTTAAAATACCCCCCAAAAAAAAACTTAAAAAAAAAGTGTTTAAGATTAGAAAGGACACTCAGTAAAGTATTAACTTGGCTCAGAAACAGGAAACATTTCCTGCCTTAAGGGGCTAGGCCTGTCCTAACTTTAAAGGGGGGGCAACCCTCAGACAAGCCCTATTATACCCCTTCCTCTTTGACGTCATAACCACACGCATCTCCATATAACATTTCTACTCACAGAAAGACTAGATCAGAGGGCTCACCTTAGAGTATCTGTTGTGGGTTTCTGGAAGGTGGAAAAGTATCACCAACAAATTAACAAATTTAAGCTTTTTTTTTTTTTTTTTTTTAAGGACATCAAACTTCAAAGCTCAGCAGCAGGAAATTTATTTTCTCCTATTCCAGTGAACTTTCCAAAGCACTGCTTCTCTTCTGGACTCCACAGAAGAAAGAAAACCTTCCATCCTCTGAACTGTGGAATGAGTCAAACATGCCCCCCTTCTGTTTGACCTTCACGAATTTATAAGGACAATGAATTCTGCTTCATTCATTACATGGTGGTAGGTCATTTTACTCATCTGATAAGAAACTGACTTAACCAGGAAATGGGCACAGTGAAGACCGGCATAAGATTAGGAATAGGCAAGAGAATCCTTCATGAGCATTTAGGGCTACCTCGCTGCTGGCTCCAGGGGAGGGCATCTGAGAACCTGTAATTCCCGAACAATGTCCCTGGGCAAAACAGAAGAAAACTTCCTCCCACCATGTCTGGTGTAATGGACAAAAACAGTCTTCCACAGTAAGACACTACGACCAACGGCTTCATCCATTTTTCATGGATCTATGCTTCTATCTGGAACCTGTTCCAGATAGAACAGTTCCATTTATCTACACTCAGGTGAAAGATGGGACTCAAATTACAGCTGGTCAATGTCCCAGCTTCTCCCAGGACGGTTCACTGAAGTTACAGGATGAAGGCATATTTTGTGGAAGTGTGGAGGGAGACAGGATTTTATTTGGGTGACTGGAGATAAACAGAGACTACTGGCATAAGAACAAATCTACTGAGACAGAGACATTGTAGGTAAGAGAGGGAAGGATGGTTGGAGAAAACCTACCTTTCCAAAGGACCCAGAGCTCCAGACGACAGAGTTCGGCTTTCACTCCCAAATATGCAAATGTTAGATTTTGTCATGTATGATCCATTCGTCCAATAATCACCATTCAGTTTGGTAAGACCAGGATTTTCTGTTAATTCATCTTCCTTTCTCTAACAAATAATTCTTTCTTCTGGATCGATTATATTATACTGTCCCCAATATAAGTACCTGAGGAAGGGAGACAATAAAACCTCCATCAGAAGTGTCTAATATAAGAGCTGCATTCTAAAATATGTAGAAGGAGGGGCACCTGGGTGGCTCAGTGGGTTAAATCCTCTGCCTTCGGCTCAGGTCATGATCCCAGGGTCCTGGGATGGAGCCCCACATCAGGTTCTCTGCTCAACGGGGAGCCTGCTTCTCCCCCTCTCTCTCTGCCTGCCTCTCTGCTTACTTGTGATCTCTGTCTGTCAAATAAATAAATAAAATCTTAAAAATAAATAAATAAATAAAATTTGTAGAAGGAGATACCCCACCGAAGTTTAATGTGAGGTGGAGAGACTGGATTTTGGGGCTGAAAGATGATCCAATTAAAGTCAAGTCTTAAGAAATATAAAGCAAAATAACAAATACAAAATGGAATATAGAAATAAATATACGTATAGAAAATAAGATAAAAGCAAATTACCCATTTTTAATAACTGACAAATATATCATCATAAATTCCAGGAAATAATGTAATATTTTGTTACTAAATTTCTAATACCCTGTAGAGTACTCCTTCCTCCTCACAGTTTCTGGCTGAATACGCTGGATTTTCTTTTCCAGCTATCATAATATGAGGCTATCATAATATAGATTTCTATAGAGAAAATAAAAAGATAATTCAGCTATTCCTCACCACAGCTGTCATTTGTCTTTAATTACTGATAATTGAAAAACTTAATCTGGAATTAAAGCCGGCACAAGAGTAAACTGAAAGCACTGTGACTTGCCACTCTGTTGCACTGAACTACCTAACATTCAATCTAATTACCCTTGGGCTGCCTACAGTTATTTGTCGGTGAGTATGTGTAGTTTTGTTGCTAGAACTCTTGCTTCCTCAGATGGTTTAATGGCATTGATGGTGATTTCGCAAGCCTCTTTTTACTAGAAGTACGAGGCTTTACCACACCTGTCAGACATACTGATGCATATATTGGGATATATACAATCAGCAGGGATATATACAATCAGCATACTGATGTATATATTGGGATATATACAATCAGCAGATCCACACAAGTTTAGAGTAGATATTCTAGAATTGGTACAGGTCTGTGCCCTACAAACACCATCACAATAAAATTCTTTCTCAAAAAATGCACATATAAATACATGTTACATCCGTCACTATAAACATGGCTCTATCAGTTAACAGGACTAAAAGAAAATTTCTGTTTGAGCACTTGTTGATAGGAGCAAAGCCTTCTGCTTATATTTCATACATTGGATGGTTGGACACATACTCCCAGGCCAGCTTCTGGCACATGCATTTGAAAACCATGTTTCTCTCTGACTGCTCAGAACCTTCTGGTCCTAAGTTTCATGGGGTATATTTAGGTCCAGTCGTAGCATCTGGACCCACACTTTCTTGCCATGACCGTAGATGTGGTATCAGAACGGAGACATGCCCCCCACCACCCCGGAAAGCAGCTATGACTCACACATTTACTATTTTTGTTGCCATCTCTTTCTAGCAAAGATCCAGATTTCTATCTGATGTCGTTCTCCCTCTGCTACAAGTTCCTCCCTCACCAGTTCTCCTAGCACAAGGCTGCTAGGGACAAGTTCTTTCACTCTTGGAAGTCTGAAACAGTCTTTAGTTTACCTTCATTTGCTTTAAACGCATGTTCACCGGGTGAAGCGGTTTCATGTTTCGTCTCCTTTCAGCTACTCTGGCTACCGCTGGGTACTGTCTGCCCTTTATCTAGGTTCCAGGCCCGGGGCTCCTGACCAGCCCAGCCCATGCACTGCGAAGCCCGCTTCCCTGGCTCCTCCGTGGGTTAGCCACTGCTGCTACGTTAGCTGCTCTCCGCCCATCTCTAGTCCCCTAGACGCTCTCCAGCGTGGCTTTTCCCTTATGCTCATTTCAGATTTTCATTTTACCACTGGCTGAGAGTAGTTCGTTTAACATGTGTTTCATTCTTCTTGTGCTTGGGTTTCTTGGCTCTCCTTGGATCTGTGAGATTCTGCACGGAATCAGATTTACAGCATGTTCCCCTGCTATTTCCTAAAGTGTTTTTCTTGGCCCTCCTCTTCGCCCAGGTCACCCTGGAGTTGCCCCGCGGCTCCCTGAGGAGCTCTCCTCCGTCCTTCCCTGCCTCCCTTCCTCTCTCTTTCCTTCTCTCAATTATTTTTGCTTCTCTGTTTCGTTTTGAATCATAGCTATTACAATGCCTTCAAATTCATAAATGTTTTGACGCTTTTTAAAATTGACACCTGGCGCTGGGTAAGTTTTAGGTGTGTAGCCTAATGACTTGACTTGTATCTCCTGTAAACTGACCCCTGCAACAAGTTCAGCTAACACCCATGATCTCACATAGATACGAGAGAGAGAACCATGTTCTTCGTGATGGGAACTCACACAAGGTCCTCTCATAACGACTTTCAAACGTCCCGTGTGCCTGTATGAACTGGAATCATTGCGCAGAGCATGACGTCCCCAGTCTTTAGCGATCTTATAACTGGAAGTCCGTGCCTTCTGACCGCCTTCCTCCAGTCCGCTTCTCCCTGCTCCCACCTCTGGTAACCACAAATCTTTTTTCTATTATTATCTTTTTAAAAAATTCCACATTTAAGTGAGATCACACTTGTCTTTCTCTGACTTATATCACTTAGCATAGTGTCCCCGAGGCCCATCTTTCCATAGCGGCTGCACCAGCCTGCACTCCCACCAGCACCGCACGAGGGTCCCCTTTCTCCACACCCTTGCCAACACCTGCTCTTTCTTGTTTTATTTTTTTGGACAGGAGAGGGAGGTTTGTTTGCTTGTCTTTTTTTTTTTTTTTCTTGATGATCGCCATTCTAATTGGCATGAGAGGGATCTGTGTCATTTCTTGACTTCCTCATTATTATTTTTCTCTCTCTTTGCAAGCCTGGTAATTTTTTGGATATTAGAGGTGATGAATTTTACTGTTGATACTAGACATCTTTTGTATTCCTTAAATATTCTTGAACACTGTTATGGAATCAGTTATCTAGAAACTCTCTGGGTTTTCAGGTTTTTTTTTTAAGAGTACTCAGGCAATGCTCATCTGCTTTGTTTCTTAAGTTCCACGTATGAGTGAAATCGTATGGTGTTTGTCTTTCTCTGATGGACTTATTTCACTTAGCGTCATACTCTCCAGCTCTACCCATGTTGTTGCAAATGGCACAGTTTCATTCTTTTTGACGGCTGAGTAATATTCGTGTGTGTGTGTGTGTGGTGCGCGCGCGCACACGTGTGTGTGTGTGTGTGTGTGTGTGTGTATCATCTCTTCTTTATCCATTCATCATCCATTCATCCATTCTTCTTAATCCATTCACTTGGATACTTTCCATAGTCTGGCTACTGTCGGTAATGCTGCTACAAACCTCGGGTGCCTGTATCCCGTGGAATTTGTAATTTTGCACCCTCTGGGTAAATGCCTAGAGACGGAAGCAAACCGTAAGACACCCTTAACTACAGAGAATAGGCCGAGAGTGGATGGAAGAAGGTGGGTGGAGGATGGGGCAGATGGAGATGGGCATTAGGGGGGGCACTTGTCCTGATGAGCACTGGGTGTTGTATCTAAGAGATGAATCACTAAATCCTACTCCTGAAACCCATATTACACTCTATGTGAACTAACCGGAATTTAAATAAAAATTCAAAAAGAGTTCTGAGGCTAAACCACCACAGCTTTATTCCAGGGTCAGTTTTCCTCCAGCACGGAGGCAACACTTTCTGAGTACCTGCTTGACGCCCCGAATATTAGCAAGCTCCCCTTCTCCCCCGACATGTGCACACTGGGCCCTCCATGTAGGAGCAGAGCCAGGAACAACACAGCTTTCCTGGGACAAGCTGACATTTGGGGACGGGACTGAGGAGGCAGTAAGAACGAAAATAGAGTATATGACGTGTTGCAGGTTTAAGAGCTCAAGCATGGGACACATCTGGCCAAGCGTTTTGGGGACGGAACGGGCTTGTCTTCCCTGAAGACCTAATATGTACTAAAGATTCCAGCAGCAGTGTTCTGTCTTCCGTACTAAAGAACCAGCAAAGGCCCTTGGGCAGCATGAATCAAGCTTTACCCTAGCCTGGATCATTCTTCCGTGGGGTTCAATGGCATTTATTGAGTTCTGACTCTATGTCAAGTCCTGTACTTGATGCCTTCGATTACGAGGCTGCATGAGCTTTTGTCTCTCTCCTCATGAAGTTTATGGTCCCTTTTTCCTTAAATAATTCCATGTGAGATATTATGACGGAGCTGGACTTTTGGTAAGTGCTGAAGTAGCCGTAGGCCTCGCGATGACGGCAGCCATCGTCCTGGGGGCCATATTGGTAGTTGAGCTGGGCCAGAGTCCACTGACTTCTGTCCTCCTGCGCTCCTTTGGGCCAAGCTGACGGATTATTCTCTCCCATGCGCCAGGGTTCAAAGAAGAGTTTGCAGATACTCCTAATCACCACCTCGAGTTAATCAAAGTTCCTTCTAACTTTGATTACTTATTAATGTGCCCTAAGAGTTGTTCCTCCCAAAACACCCTGCAAGATACTTGCTGCTAATTAGTCCTTGCCCTGGAAACGCTTCTCTTTTACATATTCAAATCTCCATGACAAAGGCAGTGTCACCATGTTATATCAGTTTTCCCTCCTATTCCTACTCGGTGGTGGGCAATTATTTTCTGTCCCTTTTGGTAAAAAGAGTAACTTCCTGAGTTTGATATGAGATAAAAGAAATTCCTGAATTGCCCTCCTTAGGGAAACGAAACAAGTGAAATATAATTAAACATATTCCAGTTGATTGGAACAGCTCAAGAGGCCTGTGGTATTTGGCAGCTGGAGCAATTTTTCCGTCTTGGAGCACAGACACTGCGGATGGGGGGGAACTTTCCTCATCAGTGGGTCACAAATGTCCCCAGTCACAGCTCTGCTTTCGTTTCTTCTGGTCTTTCCCTCCCTCCCTCCCTCCTCCTCTCATTCCTTTCTTCCTTCCTCTTCCCTCCTTCCATCCACTCGATTCCTTCTTTCCGTCTCTGGTGCTATCTTGACAGAGACTTTGATGTGTAATTCTTCACAACTATTCTGAGGAGGACAGCGACACATCAGTTTTATTCCAGTCCTTTGGGCTAGCGGATACACCTGCGCCTTGGAGAGCTAGGTCACATGTAATAAAGACCTTTTGATCCTATGCCCACTGCTTCATAGAGAAGCCAAACAATAATAAAGAGATACATGAACGTCTTTCCCAAGACCCCATTGGAAGTTAGAAAATGTTTGCTTATGAGCTTTCCATGACTTAACTTTGATTAATATTCAGAGAGCAGAAAAATAATCTTAGGTAATTTCAAAGGAAATATAAATATCTCTTGTTTAATATACTATTATCTCTTATAGGAGTATAGGAGAAAAAGGAGCAACAGAATTTCCTATAAAAAAATTATCTCTTATGTAATATAAACATCTTTGCTTTAAATCTACCTGGTATGGAATTTGGGTAGAGCAAAGCTGGATCTTGAGGAAGAGGTTCTTTCCCCCATGTATTTACTTCCTTAGTTTTGGAAACCCAGTAACAAAAATGGGGGACCTTTTCCTCCAAATAGGCTTATCTTAAAAACAACATTTGAAGCTGCTGGGCTCTTGAGATAGATAACAGGGATGCCTTTATCTCGATGAGATGAAAGATCAGGAGAGAAGTTATGTAAGTTTTCTTCTCATTTTATGATTCTCTAACATTATTCTCAAATGCCGACATTGAAAGTAAAGTTATACCACAGCACAATCATTTGCGAAATACATTTTTTTCTACTCAGTAAAAGGACGACTTTCACATTTCCTTTCAATGATATCTTCCTGTGGGCATTGCCTCTATGGTTTGCTTTAAACATTTCTCCAAAGCCTGTATTGGACAGCGGGGTAACGCTGCCCATTGCCAGACCCAGTACAGGAGGGCACAGTCCCGAGCATGTGCAAATCTCCTGCTTCTACCAAACATAGAGCCTACAGGTACAGGGCGTCATGATACACCCAGGCAGTACTGTTTCCTTGGTCTCATCGCCAGATGGCTAATGATATTTGAACAACTGACAAGACAGACCAGATGCAGGTGCACGATGGAAAGAAATCTATCTTTGCCTCTTTCAGATAGTCACTATTAAGGGAGTCTCAGTCTCAGATGATGATGTTAAGTGTAAAACAATGCAAATTAAACGAGCATTTTGTCAAAAAAATCACCTTTGCTGTTCTAATGGTCTATACACAGCCCTCTGTCTCCTGTCACGTGTGTACCCATCAGCTCGACCTTACAGGCACAGTGGCTCGACCCAGCCCTCCCTCGTGAAGAAGGCCGTCCTGGTTCTGCAGCCCGAGCCCCACTCATCACCACCATCTTCCTTCTCTCTTGCCTGCTCCTTCTGGTACCACGGCCCCAACAAGTTCTGAGCCCTCTGCTTTTTCTAGTCCATCTATGCTCCTATTTTATAATCCCTCTTCCTCCTGTCCTCATTGCTGCCAGTAGACAGCTTCGTTCCAACTCGAGCTCCTCCCCGTGCTGTTGCATTCACTCGGCAAAGGCCCAGCCCCTCATTAAAGCTCACTTTGCACCTAATCTGTTTTTGCTCCAGGACAGCAGAAACGTTACAGAGAAAACCATAATCATAACTGGTCTCCCTTCATATGTGGACACCGAATGAGACTGAACGAACACCAGGTGACCCTAGCGCTGTGGAGAAACCGTGTCATAGCCCAGTCCCCTTTCCACGCTCTGAGTGGGCAATTAACTATCTCCTTCTGTCTCTACTCACTCCCTGCCTCTCTCCTCCCTAGCCTCACTCTCAGGAACCATGTTCTCTGTTTCACTGAGAAAATAGTCACAACCAAAAGGGAAATCCCACAGGCTCCCCACGACCATGTGTGCACCTGCCAGGATTGGCCCTGATGTGCGGTCACCTCTTTCCCTGCGGATGAACACTCCGCATTCTCATCCAACGCCCGCTGCCATGTGTGTGGGATGGGGTCAGCACCTCACCTGTCCCACAAGCGAGATCCTCACTCCAACATTTACTCCCCTCCGGCCCACCGTTACTGCTTCCCTCTTACAAGTTGCAACTGTGCACCACACACACACCTCGGGCCTCGTTCCCTCTGCAGCTACCTCACAATCTCTTCACCCCTCTTCGCGGCAGACGTCCACGCAAGAGCTGTGTGCACTGACTGCTTCCTGTCTTCTTGCGTTTCGTGGAATCGACTCCATTAGGTTACCACCGCTCCACTCCACAGACTAGCTTTTAGCACGTCATCAAAGATCTCCACGTTGTCCAATCAATCAGTTGAATAATGATCTTAATCATGTTTTATCCTGCAGCAGCACTGTACACAACTGCTTACTCTACGTTTCCTAGCGGAACTTCTCTTCCCGACTCTTCAGACACATCCCACCTGCAGAGCTGGGCTCCTCTTTTGAGCCTCCCCTTGCTGGTCCCTTCTGTTCCCTAAGATCCAGTGTGAGGGTTCCCAGGGTCTCCCAGGCTCTCCCCTTCTTTTCTACCATTAATGCCTGAGTTGTGTCACCAGTCTCATACAGGGCGAGTGTTTTTCATCATCCCACTATCCTAGTCCTCATAGTATTCAATCTGAATAATGTTCTGCAGGATGAAAAGAAAGGGGTACCTCTTAAAATTATGCAGGATATGAGGAACTGGCCTCATAATATCAGTACCTGGACAGTTCCTAAACCTAGAACTTCCGCCTGGATTCCCCGACCTCCAGAGGCAGACACCCCAAAGCTTATTTGCCATCATTGAGGAGTAACTCAATCTTTATAGATTAAAAGCAAAACAAACAAACAAACACACACTCCTGGTTACATAGCGCTCTCCCCACCCCTCAAAAATCCTACTCTTTAAAGAGTCTTCTCCAACAGAGTACATGGACATTTCATTTACAGATGTTCACACCAGGGCATTGGAGTCATTCTTGACTCTTGTCTTTCTTTCTCACCTACATCTAATCCATCCATAAATCACGTCTTCCCTACCTTCAAAATATACTTTCTTCCCACCCTACCATCTGCTACCTCCTGGATATGAACCACCCATGATGTCTCCTCAAGGTTATTATAATGGCCTCCTGATTAACACCTTTGCTTCCTCCCTCGCCGTCCTGTAGAACATTTTATAAAGCAATCAGTTACATGTATATTTTAACGTAACTCAGATACAGCATTCCTTTGCTTAAATCCCTTCAAAAGCTTTTGAGTTTACTCAGTATTAAATCCAATGGCCTTCCCATAGCCGCTAAAATCCTACATATTCATTTCCCCCATGATTTCTCTGACTTCAAAGATAACCAACCCCTTCCTCATCCATTACTGCCGGGAGCCACCTTGGCCTCTTGTGCTTCCTCAAACCCCACACCACGATGTCCAAGGCATTGTGGCTGAGGCCTTCTGGACCTAGTTATTGTCCTCCAGCAATCCCACTGCCCGGTCCCTCTCCCTCCTTCAGGTTTTGGTTCAAATATCTCATGATCCTACTGGTTGCCCCGGTCAGTCCATACAAAACTGCAACAACACCTCCTCCCCCTGCTCTCTGGGACCCCCAGCTCCCGGTGGCCCGTTTTTGCCTGTAGAAGTCATTACATGTATGTAAAGGGAAAGAGAGAGAGAGAGAGAGAAAAAAATTATTTTTCCCCTGTATCAGTTATTTATGTCTGCATAACAAATTACACCAAAGTTTTGCAGCTTAAAATAACAAACATTTGTTATCTCCTAGGTTCTGTGGGGATAGGGAATCACAGGTCATTTTGATTGTCTCTGGTTTAGGGGTCCTCATGGGGCTGTAATCCAGTTTTGGGCCAGGGCTGCAGTCATGTCAACTTAATGTGGGGAGGAGCCATTTTTGGCCTCAGTTTCTCACCGGCCAGTTCCCTGCCATGTGGGCCTTTCTGTGGGACAGCTCACGTCATGGGCGCCAGGAAAAGTGAAAGAGTTGAGATCGCTGCCTCCTGAAAACATGATCTCTGAAGGGACCTCCCATCACTTTTGCCACATTCTGTCATTAGAAGCCAGTCCCGAGGTCCAGGCCACACCTACGAGTAACAGTATTGCATCAGTATCGACCCTCCAGGAGGCATGGCTCACTGGGGACCATTTCGCCAGCTGCCCATCACATCCCCCTGGCAGATAGGCCTCTGGTAGGTTTGCTGCCATGCCCCCGAGCAGAGAACAATGTCCGGCTATGGAGGGGGCACCCAGTAGTGACTCTTCGTCATCTGAACGAACTTACTCCTCTCCCACTACTTTCCTGCCCAGGTCTGCTCTCCCCACTAACATGACACTAATTTCTGCAGTGTCCTAGATTTAGAATTTTGTGCATGCCTGTTCCCCTCCTGAGACTTCTCTCATCCTGACCGTGACATGTTATGGCTCTGCCTGTCCTTGGGAGCTCAGGTCAGATGGCACCTCTACCCCCTCTCTTTGTACCCCCGTGTCTGTACTACTGGCCAGCTGCTGTGAGCTTACACGGTGCCCAAATCACACAGCCTCACGGTTACTTATGCTAAGTCTCACCTCCTTCAGACTGGGGGCTTCTTGATATTAATCACTGTTCCCCCCACCCCCAGGGTAAGCCCAGTGAGACCAGAGCTGTGTCCACCCACAAGGCTGTCGCAGAGCCCTGGACAGAGTCCTTGCACTCCGTGAGCTCTGGACATCTCCCGATGCCAAAGATGTGAGTGCTTCCACTCTTTCGTTGTTTCTCCTCTCCTTATTCAATGTTCTGTCAGTATTTGCCGAGGAACTGAAGTGACGTCCCGGAATCCTTCATAATAATGGATGACATGGCACGGGCCTCTGATTCCCTTCAACTCTGAGATTCACACTGGCTCTATGTCCACCAAAATTACCAATATATGAGCTTGACCCAGCCACACTAGTCAGTATCTTTACACCTTCTATCCCCCCAGGTCAGGAAGTCTTCTTGGCCTGGGTCTTGGAGAGCCAGCACACCATGCCTGGACTGCAGTCGTCTCAGAGCTGGGTGTGAATCCAAAGGTGTGCTCCCGCACTGCGTGTGCTTCAGAAGCCGACAGAAAGAGCAGACGTGAGCCCCAGTTCCCTGCGCCTCTGGATGTAAGCAGAGCGTCTTCGAGGGAGAGTGTCTCTAGGCTGTGGAGGACAGTCGGATTGTAGTGAGCACGTGGAACTGGGCTCCAGACCAAACCAAGACTTACAACAGAAGTTTGAGTGTGATAACAGTTCTCATTAGAAGTCAAGCAGATGGGTTTTACACCTCAAAGAAACATATATATTTCGGTAGCTTGCTGTTTCAAAGGTCGATAGGCAGTGCCACATGGCGTCTTGGTGTACGGGTCCGTGCGTGTGCACCTGCGCGCAGGCCGGCTCGTCTTCGAACAGAAGCCGCCCTGGCCCCCTCACAGCCATCTGCTCCGACAGCAGCAAACAATCTGAAAGCATATGCGTGGCAGGTATGGTTTCACTGAAGGGCAGCGCACACGCCCAGAGTTTTGCACGCTTGGATCAAAACGCTTCAGAGTTTCCCTCATTGTTCTCAGCCGCATTTATGGCAGGTGGCCAGGGTCCACCTAGATCATTCCTGTTGGTGAGGTGCACAGGGCACTTCTTATTTACATATTGATAGAATCCAATTGCCTTTCTGCTCACAGGCAGCCCAGTCTGCCTGGATTTTCTGCTTGCTCGTTTGTTTTCTCAGCTCCCAGTGCAGTGAAAATATATGGGTTTGGTTTTGGTTTTTCTGAAGAATCAGCTCCAAAGTCAGTGGGAGCAGTGCTCATGACGAAGAACAGAGTAACGGCCCGAATTTCACCTGAGTACGCTGGAGTCCTTATTCAATAACAAAGAAACTCTGCTCACGACTGTGGACTGAACAGGTTGGGTGGGTGCAAGATGGCCGCCCTCTGGGGAAATGAGAACCACTGCTGTGATGAAGAGGGGCCGGTGATTCCCTTCTCTTCACTTTATTTTACGATTTTCTTCTTCTTTGGGGGTTACTCACCCAGCTCCAGGCTCTAAGCAAGTCTTCTCTGTAACGCTTGACTTGTCAGAATGAAGTCAACTGTGAGGCCAGTAAGACTTAGCTCTTACAGCACTAACTACTTTTTGAAGAAAACCTCCAAAGGCAGATAAGTGCATTAATTAATCTCTGATTGTGTAACTTAGAGCCTGTAAGATCTGTGTGAAAGCAGACAAGGCCATCGGAGCATTCTCTAGTTGTCCAGGCAGACAAGGCCGTCGGAGCATTCTCTAGTTGTCCCCACATCTCCCCAGAGAAGAAAGTGTATTTAAGACACATTCTCTTCTTATAGATCAGGATATATTTAAACAATCTTTTGGGAAACGTTTAGACTCTTGGAAAACCACATTGAGCAGAAAAATAAGCCCCAGAAATAATTAGGAGTACAAAACTATAAGTTCTTGCGTAATTATTTCATTAACTGATTATTATTAAGAGGGAAAAAGAGTGACTCAATGTCTCACTCTTTTTTTTTAATTTAAATTTAATTTTTGGGGGGTGGGGGATTATGAGTGGAAAGGAAACCACCAGTTAAATGAACAGTTAGGAGCACAGTTGTCAGTTGATAGGATCTAAGTAGATCAGGCAGACAGCTCAAGACTCTGAAAACTGGTTTTTGATGTCGGAGCAATTTTGGATACAGTAGGTAGAATGAGATTTAAGTTCTAGGTTTGACCTTTTAAAGAAAAGGCAAAATCACCTGACTCTCTGTTAAACACACCTAAAGAAATCTATGCCAAATTGACCTTACTTAGTTAGAGATCTTTCCAACTAAGCTAAGCTACGCAAATTGCTTGCTTTGAGAGCCCACAAGAAGGACAGAAGAGTCACAGAGTAGAAAGCCTGTCAGTTCCTGTCTTCTAGCAATAATGCCATTTTATACACAGAGCCAACCCTCCCCCTTTTTGTTGACAGAGAAAGAGAGCATACAAGCACATGCGAGCAGGGGCAGGGAGGGACAGAGGGGGAGGAGGGAGAATCTAAGGCATGTTCGGCACCGAGCTCCATCTCACGACCCTGAGACTGTGACCTGAGCCAAAATCCAGAGTCATACATCTAACCAGCTGGGCCACCCGGCCGCCCCTAGCCAAGTCTTGACCCAGGTATAAATGCATGCATTTTGTTACATCACCGCAGTGACTAGTGTGACAAAATCCTGACCTGATACCTCAGCAATCATTCCACAAGTTGAAGGGATGACGAAAGATCCTTCCAAACGGGAAGAATGACATCCATATGCTATAAGCATCTTTAAGAGAGAATGTAAGTTACAGCCTCGGGTGTCGCACAAATATCACCTATTTGTTTCAGGAAGGGCCCCAGGAAAAGGGATGGGAACACCAAAGGGAACATTTTCTTGCCCAAAGTTAAGATTTATAATGTAATGAATATCATACGAGGCCAGAGATTCTGTTTCTGTGCTCCCTTTTCCCTGCTAACTATGTCATCACATATTGGTGGAAGGGCTCCTTGGTGACCCTTACACATGTTGGCTTTGAAGCAGGTATAAGGCGTCCTAGCTTTGACGCAGCGCCCTGGCTGGTCTCTCTGCTCTCACTCCATTCTACTCCACAAGCCCCTCTCCAGTCTCCAAGCAAAACAACATGTTTCCCAAGCAAATCTCACCCAGTGCCTCGGGCCCTTCCTGCCCCAGCCTGGCTCACCACACACGGGAGCCCCTCTCCTCCAACCCCTCCATCCGCTCCAGCCACACCGCCTGCAGGGCCCACACTAACCAGGCCAGCTGCATCTCTGTCTTTGGGCCTTGGCATCCACTTTCTCCACTGCTTGAAATGTCCTACCTGATTCACAGAGTTGGTCCTTCTGCTCATTCAACTCTCAGCCAAATTAAATAAAAATAAGAACCATAGTAACAACCAACCCTTTCACAGCACACGATGAGCCTAGAACTGTGCTAAAGGCTTCATGCACCTAAACTCATTCACTATCAAACAAGCCTACAAGTCGATCCTACAGTTATCAACCTCACTTTCAGAGGAAGAAACTAAGGCACAGAGAGGCTAAGAAAACTGCCTAAGGTCATACAGCAGTCAATGACAGAAATAAATTTGTTCCTATATCTCATCAGCTCTCTGCTCTCTGCTCTCTCAGGAGACTGCCCCCCGTTGCCCTCTAATATTACCCTGTTAATTTTTTTAAAAAATACTTTATTTATTTATTTGACAGACAGAGATCACAAGTAGGCAGAGAGACAGGCAGAGAGAGTGAGGGGGAAGCAGGCTCCCTGCTGAGCAGAGAGCCCGATGCGGGGCTCGATCCCAGGACCCTGGGATCATGACCTGATAACCCACTGCGCCTCCCAGGTGTCCCTATCCCATTAATTTTCTTGATAGCACTTCTCACTGATACTTTTCTATTTGTTGGTTTATCCATATATCTACCTCTTTACTTTTACAAATCACTGGGCTTCCTTTTCCTTGGAGGTTGACGTGCACTTGTCCAATGTCTAGAGCAGTTCCTGGCACGTGGGAAGCTCCCGCCAAATATTCGGTGAATTAATTAGTGACCAGATGTATGTGTGTCTATCTGCTGGTTGGCTCAGGTCTCCGAGGTGCTGAATAGGATTGACCGTTCATCTCCTCGAGGGGGTCAGGATTCTTAACGTTGGTTGGCCTAGAGGTGACCAAAGCTTATGATTCTTCCTGACTTTCCTGAGGAGAAACCGATTCACCCACGAGACCAATGATTCAGCGATTCCCTGGGAGTGATATTCCTGTCACCCACATTTACCACCTGTGAGGCCTCTGCGGGAAAGCAAATGAAGACCAGAGGGTTGTTCAGCAGATATGAAAATATCACAGAGGGAGTGTGAAGACTTCGCAGGATATTTGAATCAAGCCACAGAAGCCGCAGAAGCTGGATGAGTCACCCTCCTCAGTGACCAGGCGCTTCTCTCCAACAGCCAGAATTCCCAATACTCTGGGACTCTATTCTGTCACAGAGACTGTATGTTCTCACTCTCCAGCCCTGTAGAAATCCTTACTCTCTTTTGTATTTGTCTTCTCCGGTCTCCTCAGTTTTGGAACAGAATTCTACTTGAAATGCCACCTCCAGGAGGGGCCTGCCTCTCCACTCTCTGTGGGTCCTCACCCCGGGACCTTTCTCTGATGACCCTTTGATGGAGCTCAGTTCCCCGTGACACAGTGCAGAGTCTCATGGGCTCAGAACCACTTGTAGACTGGTTATTTTGAAGTCCAGATTCTCTACCTGGTACATTTATTTATGTGGGGTCCGAGTAGAGGGAGTGAAGAGTTGTGTAGGGAAGTTAGTTGAGGCTTCGGGGAGTGAGGCAGTTTCTCAGGAAAGGACTCCTGCAGAGAATCAATGACTGTCACCACTAGCACACATCAAGAGATGCACACCTGACCCTCAGATTGCCCGAGTCCCCACTGTCCACTTCCAAATAAAGACCACCTTTAAGTCTCTGGCACTAGCATGCTCCCTATTTGTAGCCATAGGTATAGCGGGGGTCCGCCAGAGAGAGGGAGGATGTGCCGTGAAATAACATAGTCCGGGTTCGATTTCCAAACCTAACCCTTACCATGTTAACTTTCCTCCAGTCTCACTTTCTTCATAATCATTGTACCTACCTCGCAAGTGTTGTCATGAAGATGGCATGAAACGATACTCGTGAAGTCCTTAGCACAGTGCCTAGCACACATTCAACAGCATTGATGACAACCATTATTATTTTACCAAAGACAGAAGACGCTGGCTATGTCCACTAGCACAAATGCTTCCAAATACAGTAAGAAGGTATAATATTTCCTATCTTTTGAAAAAAAACAAGCTCCAAAGAGTATCTTATACATAAGACAACACTTAAATATGACCAGAGCAGTCTCCTTGTAGATCTGCCTCGTAAGCAAGGAGACACTTGGTCCACACTGCTCGCTGAGTATGTTGCTACAATGCCAAGTGCCTGGACCGTCACTTTCCAAAGTTCATTCAGATGACCTCAAGAAACAAATAAAAATAAAATTTCCATAGTCAAATAAGAGTAAGAAACACTATCCATTCTTTTTCAAAAGTCACAACGCACATTAGCATATGAAAGGTAGTAAATAATCTTCTATTAAAAAGTCATTGAGGGGCACCTGTGTGGCTCACTCCCTAAGTGCCTGCCTTTGGCTCCTGTCATGATCTCAGTGTCCTGGGAATAAGCCCTGTGTCAGCAGGGAGTCTGCTTCTCCTTCCCGCTCTGCTACTCCCCTCCAATCCTATCTCTCTCACTAGCTCTGCCCTCTCTCAATTAAATAAAAAAGCTTAAAAAATTCAGATTGAAAAAAAAAATCAAATTGAACATGCTTTATGTATCAGACTTATTTGACAAAATGCCATGAGCCTTCCTAAACACACTTTTTTCCCCATTTGTTTATTACCTCACCAAAAATAAATAAATAAATTAAATTAAATTAAATTAAATTCTGGCAGAGCGTATTTATAAACATTCCATAAACAGAGATTCCCGGGTAGGTGGTCACTTCCTCCTTCCCTGTTTGTACGTTGACAAACATACAAGGAACTGGAAAACCCCCACTGACCACCTGACCAATGCAGTGATTTCTGATGGTGCAAACTTGTCCCCAACTGTAAGGCCACCACCATCACAGTAAGACAAACAGCAGCTCCTCCAGGCTGCAAGGATCTCCATATGGTGGTCCCCAGAACCTGTGACTGTCCCCTTAAATGACAAAAGGAACTTTGTGGGTGTAATTAAGTCAGGAAGATAATCCTGAATCATCTGGGTGGGTTCGCTGCCATCAATCCCATGAAGATCCTTTCCTGGCTGGGCTACACAACCATATAAGGAAGATGAGAAGGGACAGGTCAAGGACTTATCTGACTGCAACAGCTTTGAAGACGGGAGAAGATGAGCCTAGGAGTGAGGCAGAAACTGGAAGTGGTCTTTGCTCCTAGCCAGCAAACACAGAGACAGACCAAACAACCACAAGGAAGGGGATTCTGACAACAAAACAAATGAGCAGAGAAACAGACCCTCCTTCAGAGCCTGCAGAAAGGACCACAGTCTTATATTTTAATTTTAGCTTAGCAAGACCTATATCAAACTTGTGGCGTACAGATAGATGAAAAGGTGATATTGTAAGATATTAAAGTTATATTGTCAGATAACAAAATTCTTGTTTAAGCCTCTAACTTGGATGACTTGTTACTGGAGCAACAGGAAATGAGCATAAAGTTCATGGTCACAAGGAACATCTTTGATGAATTAATGTGTGTTGGGCCATCACTACACACTTAGCACGTGCATGTAGTAAACCATTAACCAATATATTGACCCTCACAAGTATGCTAAGAGGTATCTTCTGTTATTATTCGCATTTGTGGAGTGGAAACTGTGGAGAAGCACAGGGAGCTTAGGAAACTTGTGACGAAAGACACACACATAATATGTGGCAGATCTGAAATTCAAATGTGAGCCAACGTGTCTCTAGACACTAGGCTCGGGTTCATGAGGACACCAAGCTCAGTGAGATCCTGTCCTAGGAAAGAAGTAATAGTCTAGATTTCTTCAGACACTATTGACTCCCCTACTAAAATTAAATTATAAATCTCTACTTTATCTTCACAGTTAATTTAGATGCCACATTTTCTACTGCTCATCAGATAATGCAAATTTTGGGACCAAACTGAACATGAATTGTACTAATTTTATTAGCCCAATTTCAATTTTAAACACAACAAATTTATGTATCCAATTAGTCATAAACCCAGATTTTCTAAGACATATTCTCCACGCTCTTTTAAAACCTTCATCCATCATTGACAACATACTGAATATTGGAGTTTTCTATTTATATAATACTTCTCTATTATTAGCTCATTATTAATTAATTAATTAAACATGGGCTTATTGCATGCTTCATATTGTGGAAGGAAGGAAAATATAAAAGAAATGTATAAGGTGCAACCTTGGCCTTCATAATCTGTAAGAGTTTAGGAAAATAAGACATGGACATCATCATCAAGTTTTACAGAATTCTCAACTTGCTGTAATTCCCCCATGTTCCCACAAGGAGCAAAACCATTTGAACATCTATAATTTAGAACAGAACTAATTAGAGTTCAACTCACTTACTATAATCTATCCTACACAAACACACAGGGACATAATAGGAGCATACATATGTACAACACCCTCCAACCTCACTCCACATCCTTAGAAGCTCTTGATGGCTTTGGTGGTCTCCAGATATGTTCAGAGGACAGTGGTTCAAACAGTTGACACACACACATGTAGAAATATTCAAAGCATAGATCCTTCCAAATACGTAGGGTGCCAAGTCCCAAATTCCCTTTTAGGACTGGGCCTTCGTAAGCAGAGAAATAATGCTGAAATAAACCTCTGCCTAAATGTTGTGAAGTACATCAAAAAAGCACGAAGAACAAGTGGAACAGAGAGACCACCGAGTCCTCCCTCTTCCCCTTCGAGAGGACCACAGCCAGTGGTTTCATGTGTCAGGAGAACACCTTTTTCTGAGTCTCTTGCACCTTTTTTGAGCATCAAGAGTCTGTCTATCCCCTCTAGTTTCACCACAGACAGTGTTGCTCGCCTATAGTTCATAACCTAGCTAATTAGTCAGAATCCCTTCCCACGGAGAGCTCAAGATAATATGAAAAGGATTAAGGAGGTTCGCAATAAAGAAAAAAAGAAAACGAAGGCTCTAATGTGAACTTTTTTTTGAATATCAAGGAAAAAGACACTTGAAGACAATTGACTGTCATAATAGGGGTTCCTCTGAGTATGCCTTTTGATTCCTAACCAGCTCCCCTTACTTCAAGTTCATGTGCCTTGCATATTCACTTCTTGTTCTGAATCTTTACCTCCATCTCTGGGAAAAATGTCATTGCTCCTAGAGAAAAACCCCACTTCCTTAGATTCTTTCCCCTTTCCTTTCACAGATTACTGCATCTTGCAAATTTGAGTAGCACTCAAAGGCTTCAGCGAGGTAGATACTGGTCTCTGGCCACCCAAGCCCTTCAGCAAGAGGGAAAGGAAGGGGTGGGGTGGAACGAGATGAGACGGGTTCTCTTGGGGACATTGGAAGTGGGTCCTCCATCCACGTTCTCTCCAATATTCCCACAAGCGTTAACAGTAAACTTACTGATTCCTTTAAATAGTAAATCTTTCTGCCCCTGCTCCCACTAACAGTACAGCTAAAATCCAGACAGTCAGATTAAGAGATCCTTTTCAGATTCTCCAATACCAACTTGGTGTCCAACAATTCAATCAAATTCTGACACCCGTTCCTGGGGTTGGCGCAGCACTAACCAGTGAAGCACTCACTTCCATAAGGCTGCTCCCACTTCAGGCACCAGTCACAAGTCCCAGGAGAGAGGGTCAGCGTGCTTCTGATCAGTTGGGGTCCTACACCTCCCTGATCAGGATCTGTAATTTTCTAGAAGGATTCACAGAACTCAGGAAAACCCTTCACTTTTTTTTATTAGTTTATTTCAAAAGATACAAATTGGGAACAACTGAACAGAAGAGAAACATAGGTTAAGGGATTAGGTGGGGGAGGGTTGAGCCTAGTTTCCAGCCCTTCTAGGATATGCCACCCTCCCAGCTCGTTGATGTGTTTGCCAACGAGGATGTTCCTCTAAACCCACTGGAAATGGGTTTTCAACATAGATTTCATTATGTAGGCACAGATCCTTAAATCATTGGCTGTTGGTGATTGAACTCAATCTCCAGCCTTTCCCTCCAAACGGAGGGAGTTATAGATGGAGGAGCTGAAAGTTTTAACTCTCTAATCATGACTTGGTCTTTCTGGCCTCCAGCCCCCATCTAGAACATATGTGGAGACCACAGTCAGCAGCCGCCCCAGTAGCATACAAAATATCTCTCATCATTCAGGAGATTCTAAGGATTTTAGGAGATTTGTGTCATAAGCTGGGGCTAAAGACAAAATATATATATTAATCAGCAATACACCATTAATGTATTATTCTCTTTTTATAAAGATTTTATTTATTTATTTGACAAAGAGAGAGAGCGAGAGAGGTCACATAAGCAAGGTGAGTGGGAGAGGGCTCAGTGCGGGGGCCCGATCCCAGGAGCCTGGGATCATGACCTGAGCTGAAGGTAGACGCTTCACCAACTGAGCCACCCAGCACCCCCATCAATGTATGATTGATTGGAGTAACCTTGATTTAACTCCTGCTCCATACAGATATTTTGGGTTTATAAATAGTTGCATTTATTCCTAAAGAAAGCTGTTTTTCACCTAGCAAAATAGTCTATAATTGATGGTATCTGTTCAAATCAGATCTTCTTTTAAAGATTTTATTTATTTATTTACTTTAGAGAGAAAGTGAGTGGGGTTAGGGGCAGAGGGACAGAAAGAGAGAGAATCCCAGTCAGACTCCCTGCTGAGTGTGGAATCTGACCCAGGGCTTGATCTCATGACCCTGAGATCATGACCTGAGCAGAAATTTAACTGACTGAGACACCCAGGTGCTCCCAAATCAGATCTTTTCTACGAATGGTAAAGACTGCGGATTCTATCTACCACAAAAAGATGCCTTGTCCCTTCTCTGGCCACCTTTTCAACCAGTCCTTTCTCCTGCTTGTTTATTGTTGCAAGCTGTGTTTCAAAGAGACAGTCCACTTTCTCTGGAATTAGAAATCTTCTCGACTGCCACCTTCCCCTTGTTTGCTCAAGACTGCAGGCGTAATGGTAGCCTACAGTTGCAATAAATAATAAAGGAAGGTTTGTTGTCATTTTGAGCGGCAGCCTTCTGGTTGCACAGAAGCTGTACAATTGGACCACTTAAAGGCATTCTGGAAATCAGGATCCCAATTTCATGATCTCAGGATCCTCTTCTGGTTGCACTTTCTCAGCCAGGGATGGAAACAATGGCCTGGGAAGGACAGGATCAGGAGGTGTTAGCTCCCATATGCAAGGTGGGACTCGTGTTTGTTGTTCTGGATGGCATTTTTGTTTTGACATGCTTCTTTATAGTTTAATCTAAGAAACTAGCGATGCGTTAGGACTCATGTCTTTGCACTTAGCCAATCTCCAAAAGGAAAGCAAATATGTTCCATGTGAAGAACAAATATGTTCCATGTGCTGCTAAGATCTGTGACCTAATGGGTAACTCCAGAACTCATGGCCAGGTATGCTGTTTCTCAAAGAGGATTGTTCGTATTCTGCTTGGATCTGTGATGCTCCTCTCATAGAGGATTTCTTTTTAAGAGCTCCTTCTATTTCTTCCTTCTTTCCAAGATCTTTTGTTGCTATACGTACAAAACCAACTCTAACCTAACGTATATTGCCCTGTTAAAGGCGGCTGGCTGATTTATAAAATAAAGCTTTATGAAATCCGGGCCACAATGCTGGTGAAGGTGATGCCCTTCCTTCTGTTCAGCACCGTCAACTGTAATGATGACTCTCACATTTCCCCTTATCTTTTCTCTTGGTTCCGACGGCCTCTTTGTGAGCTGCTTTGCTATGTGTCTGAATGCACTCCTGTCAGTATTTCCTAATAACTCGCCTTTTGGGTCATAATTGTTTAGCTTATTTATTTTGAAGAGATCCCTGGAGAAGGAAATACCAATTTTAAGATTCTGAACACTTTCTATCTCCTTTTAAATTAAGAAAAAAAAATTAGATGTCCACAAGAGTCACAGAAGTAGTAGAGAGCATTCCGATGGTGATGCAGGCTTTCCCAAAGACGACAGCTTACAGAACCATAGCACCACGGCCAAAGCGAGGGAGTTAACACTCGATCCTTACTATGCGCTTACCATAGACTCAATGTGGAGCTCACCACTCGATCCTTACTATGCGCTTACCATAGACCCAATGTGGAGCTCACAAGCTCTTCCACGGATGTTTTTTTCCTGCACACGGAGCTTGTCCAGGGTCCTCAATTCAACCAGTCCTGGTGTTTCCTTAGTCTTTTCCCAATCTGGGACAGTTCCTCAGCCTTTCCTTCTCTTTCACAGTCTTGAGACATCTAAAGAGTACTGTTCAATTATTTTATTTTATAAAATAAATGGGGATTTGTCCTATGTCCTCTCATAATTCAATTGAGGCTACGCATCCCTGGAAAGAAATGCCACTGAAGTGAAGTGTCTAAGAGCATCTTTCTGGAGGCCCATGACGTTGATGGGTCATTCTCTGCTGATATTAAATATCATCCGCTGGTTAAGCAATGTGCCATGGTCTTCTAATGTACAGGTATTATATTTTTTCCTTGTAATTAACATTTGTTTAGTAGAAAATACTCTGAAATTATGGAAATCTACTCTTTCTCCTTAACAGTTTGTCTGTTAACTTTAGCATCTATTTGTGGATCTTGCCTGCTGCTGTCAATACCATGATGTTCCCATGGAGACTTTCTTTGTTTCCTTCATTCCTTCTACATTTGTTAATTGGATTTCTTCCATAAGGAAGAATTGTCCATTGTCTCCTGTTAATTCATTCTTACGTCAATGTGGACTATAAGATATTCATAGTATTCTTTGGGTATAATCCAATATTATGATGTATTTGGTTGTAAAAATTGTTTCACCTTTGGCCTGCAGGTGCTGTTTTTGCACCTGTTCAGTATATTTACATCTTGTTTTGTGTTGTTATTGTTCAAGTACTTCCTCACTTTCTGGCACTGCATGATTCCCTGCAACCTTTTTTCCTGTCTTTTTCTTTCCTTTCCTTTCTTTTTTTTGGAAATGGCTGTGTTTTAGTTCATTTATACAAGTACCACAGATTGTTTATTCATTAATGCATTGAATGACACCTGACTTGCTCCCACTTACATAGTTCTCTGAATAAAACTGCTGTGAACATTCACACACAGGTTCTCTGCAAACAAGAGTTTTTCTTTTAGATAAATATGTAGGAGTGAGATCTCCAGAGCACATGGAATGCACATGTGTAAATTTATTTATTTATTTGAGAAAGAGAGAGAGAAAGAGTGAGTATGCAGAGGGAGAGGGAGAGAATCTTGAGCAGATTCCCTATGAACATGATCCCAAGGTGGGGTTTGATCCCATGACCCTGGGACCATAACTTGAACAGAAACCAAGAATTGGATGCTTAGCTGACCAAGCCACCAAGGCACACCTGGGGATATCTCACTTTTTAAGAAATCTTAGAGCTGATTTCCATAGTGCCTATCTAATTTTTCATCTCCATCAGCAGAATATGAGAACTTAAGTAGCGTCACGTACTTGCTAGCACTTGGAATTCTTGAGTCTCTCTCCCTTTATTTTTGTTTATAATTACCCATTCTAAAGGGTGTACAGTGGAAACTATGTTTAATTTTCATGTCCCTATTGACTAGTGTTGATAATCTTTTTCTATAATTACTTACAATCCATATGTTTTCTTTGGTGGAATGTGTATCTCTGTCTATTTGCAAAATTGAGCTGTCAATTTATTATGGAGAGTATTACCTATATATTCTGCATAAAGATTGTTTGTTGAAATATAACTTGTAAGTATCTGTGATGTGCGTTTTCATTCTCTTAAATAGTAACTTTTACAAGGTAAAAGTTTTAAATTTCTATAAAGTCCAAAATCAATTTTTTTCTATTGTGATTTATGCTTTTAGTATCATCTTCAAAAACTTTTCTTCTAACCCAAGGGCATGCACATTTTCTACTGTCTGTTTTCCCTATTATTTTTATGGTTTAATGTGTTACATTTATGTTTATGATTATAACTGTATGTCTGCATAAGACAGGAGGTATAGGCCAAGGTTCATGTTTCTGCAAGTGAACATCCAAGGATTCCAGCACCATTTTCTAAAAAGACTATCCCTTCCCTATTTTACAGACTTGACAATTTGATCAAACATCCGTTGATTGGGGCACGTGGGTGGCTCTGTCAGTGAAGCATCTGTCTTTGGCTCAGGTCATGATCTCCTGTTCCTGGGGTCAAGTCCCACATTGGGCTCCCTGCTCAACAGGGAGTGTGCTTCTCTCTCCTCTCTCTGTCTCTCTGTCTGTCTCTCCCCAGCTCATTTTCTCTCTGTTAAATAAATAAAGAAAATCTTTAAAAAAAATCAATTCATCATATTTGCAGCAGTCCATTTCTAGACTTCCATGCTGTTCCATTCACGCCAATACCACAGTGCCTCAATTATGAGCTTTATAGAAAATCTCACATCAGGTCATTTTTTTGTTTGTTTTGTCTGTTTGTTTGTTTGTTGGAAGGTTCAAGTGTATTTTGTTTCTTCGTCACATCATAGTAGTGGGAGCACAGTTCTTTTACTTGGCATCAGTTGTAAGTGGGTTTTCAAAGAAGGCCGTGTAACTGCATTTGGGAGGATTAGTGACTTCTCCATTTCTTCGGAGCACCTCTGCTAGCAGAGGTCACGTGTGCCGCACTGCAACACGGAAAGTGGTGGTGCTCTTACTACAGTGATACCGTACTCCCTGCAGGATATATTTAACACGAACATATTTTTGACAAATACATTGGCAAACATATTTTTCATAAGTGTATATGTATATATGACACTGATATTTGTCTATACATGTATGAGTGTATGTAATTTATATGTTTTATTTTGTGTCTTTAAGAAGTGAAAAAACATTTTTTAATGGTCACAATAGAACACTAAATAATACTAGATAGGTCAGAATAATTTAAGGCTGATTTATGTAGGTAAGTCCAATATTTAAAAAAAAAAGAACTCTTTTTTGCTGTTTTGCTCACATATATATAATTGAACCAAACTGCTTGTTTGGTTTTACTGGCAAATACAGCATACTCTTACTGCAAGTAGATTGTTTATGTTTCTGTGAAGAAGGTTTAAAAACAAATACCAACAGGAAATGAAATGCTCTGTGGCTTTTTTCAAGCAGGTTTCTGCATTGACCTGGACAAGGATGCCTCCCTTAGGGGGAGCAAACAGGGCTCCAGAGATTGAGTTTTCTGTTAACTTTTCAGGATATGTTGATTTATCACCAGGCCCATAAAAAAACCATTTAGGAAGACCGCACAACTTGATTAAGGTTGACTGGCTCCTCATCTGTCATTATATTTGTTCCAAGGCCATTGCAAATTTATCAGGCACAAGGTTAATCACAGTGACTCACGGCAATTTGGGGGAAAGGCATCACACCACCACTTTGCTTTCAATATATTCTGTGGGTTAACTCCATGGCCAGAGGAGTATAAAGCTTCAGGAATCCAGAAGAGGACGCTGGGACCTTCTTTTTGGTTCGGTATCAATTTGAGGCAAGGAGAAATGGCCTTTTTGACAGTGAGAGGGAAGGCTAGGAGGAGAGAGGGAGGGAGGGAGGGGGAAGAGCTGGAGGGAGGAAGACGGAGGAGGAAGATGCAATGCAGAAAGGGAAGCCGACCCAAGAGAGTGCCGGTGAGGAATGCATATGGGATGAGAGTCGGAGGCAAAAGAAAGCAGAAGAGAACTCCTCTGCTTTGCATGGAGGTTGGAAGTTTGCTGGGACAGGAGTGAAGGATGGGGAGCAAGGCGGTCTGTGGGAAATGGAGAAAGGGGTAGATAATGAAGGATGGTTAGAGCTTCCACTAAAGGTTGTTCACTGGATCCCCTCTGACATTCTACAAGACACTGTTCATAAAGCTTTGAGGTGCTTTTCAATTACTCTTATCTGGCAGACAGGTGCCCCCGCAGCTGGAAGCAGGACTAAGCCATCAGGAGGCCCGCTCTGCACCCCGTTACTGTGCAGCTATTACTACGTTTTTATCTCCTCATATTGTTTTCTTATGATTTTATGGGAATGAATCATTCTCCAGCTACAGTTATGTCATAAACTCCTTGAGAAAAGGGACTGTAATCTCCACAATGTCTGGTGTCAAAACAAGTAAAAACGACTTTTCTCTAAGGTAGATTATGCTACATTGGAACAGACACTGACTCACAACTTTAGGATGTCAGGTGGTCTTGGACTACATGTAGGGATCCAATCTCATTGCCGAAGCTGCTTAACTTTATTTCCTGAAGACATGGCTACGATTCTTCAAACCAGATACCTACTTTACTTCTATTTTTTAAAAATATTAATAACCCAATGCAAACTTGGATTGCCAAACACGACTTCATTTGGTTCCTACCAAGGTCCTGCAAGACACTCTGAGGAATGACAGGTGCTATTTCCTTTTTTTTTTTTTTTTAAGATTATATTTTTTTATTTGACAGAGAGAGAGAGAGAGACAAAGAGAGCACAAGCAGGGCGAGCAGCAGAGGGAGAAGCAGACACCGCACTGAGCAGGGAGCCCGTTTCGGGACTCTATCCTAGGACCCTGAGATCATCACTTGAGCAGAAAGCAGATGCTTAATGGATTGAGCCACCCAGGTAGCCTAATAAGTATTATTTCAATTTTACACGAATAAAAACGAGGCTCAGAAAGAAAAGTCACTTGTTCATCACATCGTGGAACTGGATTAACACCCCCGTGTTTGTACTCAAACTAATACTTCTCGTGCACCATTGTGCTTATTTTCAAATAATAAATTATAATCCTTAGGATCTTTGAAATTAAACATATGACACAATAATTCTTTACTAATGCATATGTTGCAAATCAGTTTTAGATGGTTTGAAACAGTAAAGAATAGACTACATTACATATAGAATGTTGTATTTTAACATCACACATAAAAAATCACTGCTATATTATTTAGTTATTCTATTTAAAATCTGCCCCTCTACACAAGAAATAATGATATGAACACATCCCAATAACAGTAAGATTAAAAAGGACTTATCAAATAGAATGAAAAATTTCTAAGCAATAACATATTCTACCCAACAATACTCAAGGATTTACTGATGTTAAGCTTAAATATCAGTCTTAACTACAATTACTGTTTTCCCTTGGTTCAAAGTAAATGTTTCTGTGTGAAAATTGTACAGCAGCAAGAATCCAGGACAAGTAAGAAGACGATGAGAAAGAAGTTCTTCCCTGAAAGGCAGCTCCAAGTTCACCATCAATAAAGGATGAGCTCATTCTTCAGTAAGCTCATGCTCAGAGGGACATCACTGGGGTCCCATCCACCTTAAGCTGTAAGAAGCACTTTATTTCTTTATCCCTAGGGATCCATTGTCATTTCCTTTTCCTGTGCCTCTTTAACAAATTCTAACCCCCCCCCAAAAGAGTAACACAAAAAGGTCTTTGTACCCTAGATTTTCACTGCTATCATTTTGGAACTGAAAGTTTAAAGTTTAAGTTAAAAAAAAAAAAACTGATTTTTTTTTTTCCCTCCCAGGGAGTCCATCAATGTCAGCCCAAGTCAGACATCACAGACGTCTCTCAGTGTCATTGATGCATGCAGCAATCTTTGCACAAGGCCAATGACAGGGTAATTGTTGGAAATAACTTCTAATATTCCATATTCACATTTGATTAGTTGAATGAGGTTTCTCTTGGGGTTTATTTACTTAGAAGATGAGGGGGAAAAAGAAGGAAAAGAGGAAGAGGAAGTGAAGACCTATGTTATGCTTTGAAATGCTTGACAAAGGGAAAAGAAAGAGAGAGAGAGAGAGAGAGGGAGGCTTTCCCATTACAACCCATCCTAACAGGTCCTCAGAGGACTGGGTGTCCTTACCTAGGACACACAGGAGTAGAAAACCACCCTTGGGAAATCCTGCCTTCTTCTCACTGCTCACTTGGAGCTCCTCAGTGGAACCTGAGTTAAGTCAGGACACATGGCTGGCTTCCTTTCCTGCTGCGTTCTGGCCTGGATCAGAGACATAACCGTGTCAGTCTCTACCTCAGGTCAATCGTAGAGACCTGCTGTGAGGTCCTGAGAGAGCCTGGCAGAAGGTGGAAGTAGTTATATGTACTTCCTTGTTCCCGACAGAAGGCTGTCCTCGTGAAACTTTGAACCAGAGAAAGGGAGAAGGAAGGAGTCACACAATGGCATAAAATCCCTGGTGGGAGATCAGCATGTCAGACGATTACACTGGCAAGAACACACTTGCGGCTACTGGGACCACAGACTTTGATCACTTCCATGTTCTAAGCAGTAAGGAGGAAGCTTTGTGCACCAGCTGAGCGGCTTACTGGGAACGGAATGTGGCTGGCAGGTCCGGTGGCCCCGAGGAGACTCACACACAGGGTTACTGAGAAGAAAAGCCAGGTGGGAACTTTGGAAATGGAAGGATCCCCTTTCATCCCCGCTCTGCGCTCAGCCTCCTGTGGGGGTCCTTCCACCTCACCAACAGTCCACGTACCCATGCATCCTAATTCCAAATGATGACTTACATGATTCTGTAAGCATATGGAGGAGAGACTCAGGGTCAGACACTTCTAGAAGCAGGGGTTCAAAGAGGAGAAATGCCCAAGTGTTTAAATTCAGGCTGCTTCAAGGGGAGCATCGGGATGCTGTGGCTCTGACCTCAGCTATGAGGGCTGAACAGGGCGGCTTGGGTGCCCGGAGAGAGCTTGCTCACAGCCACTGGCCGGAGACAAGAGGGGCTTCCAGCTAACGGTTCACACCTAAGCCAAGTCTTATGGGATAAGCAGCCATTCAGTGAATGAGGCAAACACGAGAGGGAGGCGGAGAGAGACATCAGGCCACAGGGTAAGGAGGGAAACTAGAGGAGGCTATGCATGTGTTGACTTAAAGGCAGAAACCACCTCACAACACAGGCGTTTACCAAATCACCACACGGTCCACCTTAAATCTACACCCTATTTTTTCTCAAATATATCTCAGTAAAACTGGAGCAAATTTTAGAAAAATAGAACACTGAAACCAGAACTCTGCAAGAAATGGGAAATTCCCTAACAGACCAACATTCCTCTCTTCTTTTTTCGCTTTATTTCAAAGAAAATGAAAGCACTTTTCCATGGGCTGCTCCCCAGAAACTGGATTCAGCCTGACAACAGGCATTCTGAGAAGAGACAACGGCTGGCCCCAGAGGACGAGGTGAGAGGGAGCAAAGCTTGCTGTGATTAATAATAGAAAAGCTACAAATAATAGCTCGCAGGCAGTGAGGGAGTCCTTACTCCACTGTTTAAATGCCTTGGAAATATTTAAATAAACGCTTGAGTCTGCCCCAGTCCTGCTGGAGCACAGAGACCGAGCGCGTGGACAGGCCAGGGATGGGCCTGAGAGGAAGCGAGGCGTCACATCCAACAGGGAATACATCCTGCAGAACATACACTACTGAAGATCATAAATATAAACGGACTTTTATTTCCAATCACTCAGTCTACATGAGGGCATCTGGGGCCAGAGGATGACGACAGCGCAGCAAACACCGTGCATGCTCAATATGTGCTGGGTAAGAAGAGTAATAATGACTCTAACAACCAACTTCCTGAGTGTGGACCCCACGCCGGGCACTTCTGTAAGCCCTTTACTGACATCACTTCATCTTCAACATCCTTTTGACGTCACCATCATCACTAACTTGTGCAGAGGAGGGAAGACAGGTGCAGGTGGGCTCAGGAAATCACATGGTCAGGCCAAGCGCCCGTTGGGGGAGCCTGCGTTCAAATCCAGGTTGAGACTTGACATGTGTCAATAATAAGGGACTAGGAAATCATGGGACTCGGGCGACCACACAGAAGAGAGACAAAGTAACCAACAACACCGTTGGGCACAGAAAGGAAAGAGCACTGTGTGCTCACAAGCAAAGAGATGGCAAGAAGCTGCTATGTGTCCCCTCACTGTGCAAAGTCTGCATCTGCATCTTCCATGTCCTGAGAGAATTATCGGAAGGTCAGAAGGAAGGTCACCGTTAGGGGGAAAATGATGAAGAGAGTTCTTTGTTTTTGATAAAATGTAAAGGGTACTGATGAAGGCAACACGAACAAATTGTTTGCAGAGTTGGAGAGGCTGTTGAAGTCAATGACCATGAGACTGTTGTAGGATGAGGACAGAAACTGGCCTAACATTTGTGAGGAATAACAAACTCACGCACACATCGCAGATGCGGTCCCAGGACTACATGCCATGGACTGGGGCAATGTGCGTACCCCAAGAATCGGGTTAGCAAATGCCAAGAAAGGGGCATGGCTCTTCCAGATACAGCAGCATCTTCTGTTGGCGTCATCCGGGCTCCGAACCAAGAGCCTGACCCAACCGTGCTGTTGGGCTGGAGGGGAAAGGCAAAGGAGGAATGCGCATCCCCACGTCACACCTCACGTTAGCTTTGTCTCTGCCGCTAGCGAAGGCATGAGGTGCAGAACCACACCCTGTAAGTTCAGGCCTAAAAATACCCAGCCTGTAAAATACAAATTCCAGTAGGAAACTGTTCTCAGGACACCTTGATTATCAGGCTAAGCTTCTGTGTTTTTATTTGAAAAATTCAATGTCCCTGAGGATGTGCTCAGTGAAGGACAAGGGAATGTTAAATAATATGGAGCACTTTCATCTTAAACCCCATTTTCTGTTCCTACTGTTAACAACACAAATAGATTAAAAATTCTGAACCCATCTTGGATTTCTGACTATGGTGAGAGAGCTTTGAAAAGACTATTGTATTTTGATCATGGTTTTTACAAAACACCTTTGCTGTTTGTTCACTGTCATGATTAATTGTGCCATCTAAGATTGTTGGAGTATACGCTATAGAATTGAACATGTGCCTTTATAGGGTACTTAGAAATAAGAAAGTTAATAGCCCCCAACATATTGATAGCACAGACCTCACAATGCCTAAATTACTGTACCAAACCCAAGAGTGTCTATACTGTATGTCACCGAAAAAACAAGAAAGTATTGTTCTAAGTATCTAAGCACTGTGACCCAGGGGACAGTGGCTTGCCTTTTGCCTTTAGGGAGCTAAGACCTTGAGTTCTCTTTTAACTAGTAGAAAAAAAGAATATGATTAACCATTTTTACACTTGATATTGTTATCTGGTAGAACACACAACTTCTATCTACACATTAAAAGAGTTTGATAACAATTTTAAAATAAAAATATCAACTATGATGGTGGACTGAATAATGCCCTCTATTCCCTCCCCCAAATGTCCACAATCTAATCACCAGAACCTCTGCATAAGTCATCACACAGGTAAAAAGGAACTTTGCAGCTGTGATGGAGGATCTTGAGTTGGGAGATTAGCCTGGATTTTTTCACACGCACCCAATGATGTCATCACACAGGTCCTTAGAATATGGGGACAAGAGGGTCAAATGCACAGATGGTGAAATGACAAAGTAGGCTTTAGGAAGGAAAGAAAGAGAATCAAAGATGCTGTGTTTCTGGCATTGAAGACGAAGGAGGGTCTAAGTCAAAGAATTAGGTGATTTTTAGAAAGTGGAAAAGACAAAGCAACAGATTCTTCTCCAGAGTCTCTAAGGGGAACCAACCCTGGTAACATCATGTCTTCAAACCAAAGGAGATGAACTTTGGACTTTTTCTTCTTCGGTACAGTTGACACACAGTATTACATTCGTTTCAGGTGTACAACTTAGTGATTTGACAAGTTCATACCTTATGCTGTGCTCACCACAATGTAGCTATGGTCTGTCCTGTTACATCACTAGAATGATTTCACTGACTGTATTCCTTATCCGTGACTTACTCATTCCATAACTGAAAGCCGGTGTCTCCCGCTCCCCTTCACCTGTTTTGCTCAGTACCCCCTCTCCTCTCGCCTCTGGCAACCATCAGTTTCTCTGTATTTACAGTTCTGATTCAGCTATTTGTTTCTTTATTCATTTTTGAAAGCTTCCATTTATGGGTGGCATCATAGGGCATTTGTCGTTCCCTGATCAACTTATTTCACTTAGTATAATAACTTCTAGATCCATCCTTGTGGTCATAAGCAGAATGATATCATCCTTTTTTAGGGCTGTGTAATATTTAATTGCTTATATAAATCACATTTTCCTTATCCATTCATTCATTGATGGACACTTAGGTTGCTTTCATGTTTTGGCTATTGTTAATGATGCTTCAATTAATTTAGGGGTACATGGATTCTGGCAAGCTAGTGTTTTTGTTTTTCTGGGGTAAAAACCCAATGGTATGGTATTTCTATTTTTAATTTTTTGAGAAACCTCTTACTGTTTTCCACTGTGGCTGCACCAACTTAAATTCCCGCCACCAGCCAAGAGGTTTCCTTTTTCTCCACATCCTCTCTAACACTTGTTGTTTCTTGTCTTTTTTATTTTGGCCATTCTGATAGGTGTGAGGACATAGGTCATTGTATTCCCTGATGATGAGTGATGTTGAGCATCTTTTTATGTGTCTATTGGCCCTCTGAATGTCTTCTTTGGAAAAAATATTTATTCAGGTCCTCTGCCCATTTTTTTAAATTGGATTGCTTGGTTTTTGAGTGTTGGGTTGTATATTTTCTTTATATATGTTGGATATTAACCCCTTATTGGATAATTTTGGACTTCTAAGTTCCAAAAATAAAAGAGAATAAAGCTGCATTGTTTTAAGCCAATATATTTGTGGTAATTTGTTATAGCAACAATAGATACCTAATGCAACCACCTTTTCACACTTTCCTCACCGCTCCATAACCCAGATCTGGGGAAACGATACCTACGATCTATGTTAAGAAAAATATCTTTCCCACTCAGGAGGGGGTAGATATTAACTAGTGTACAGTAGTGAAAGTAATTCACCTGTGAAAATGTAATGATGGTGTGACATGTACAGAGAAATAGAACATGGTAGCCAGCTTTATAAATGAACATAATTTTATGTACAAGAAATAACTTCTTAAATGTCCCTGGTAATGTGACTTTGGAAAGTCACCTGAGTACAAACATACTATCTTTAATTTTCATTTTTCCATATTTTAGGATTTTCCTTAATTAAGTTTCCTTAAGGCAAAAGGCATATGCCTCACCTACTTTAAGTCTCAGAGACACAACCTCTGCTTCTTGCCACTTGCCAGGCTTCCCACCCCTTAACCCAATTACAAATGGCTTGACGAATATACATCAGAGGAGTAGTGGAACTGATTTTTGGATTTAAAAACTTGGTTTTAAGTTTTGGTTCTGCTGCTACACTTGGGCAATCTCAACCTCTCTGAGATTCAGTTTCCATTGTCTCTGGGACATAATTCATCATGGATCCCTCAGGGGGATAGGGAAATTAAATGAGATGAATGGTGACTGAATAAGATGTAGCCATTGTACTCAATAACAGAATAAACACTGCTATTTACATAATGTTACACATTTACCTAGCTTTCCATTTCATGCAATGACACTGCAAGTCATTCAATCATCCTAGTGCCTCCGAGATGTCAGGGAGTGGATGTGACTGCTTTCCCCACTTAACAGTTAAAGAAACTGAAGTTTTAGAGAATATCTTGTCCAAGAGCTAAGGAAAGGCAAAGTGGGGCCTTGAGTCAAGGTCTTCTGACGCTACCTCTCATGAACGCTCTTCCTTGGGACTAAAATAGATCCTTTCTTCTCCAAATTGAAAGAAGAGCAGACGATCTTCCCAAAGAATAACAATGCTCTGTGATGATCCATCTATGCTCATAAAGTGGAAGTAGGACACAGGAGCTGTCAGCACCATTGGCCTGAATGGCAAAGGTATGTTTGGGGGGCGCAGTGGGGGAGATGTATAACAGGAGACCTGTGATTAGAAATGCCTCACGTTAAGCCTTGGAAGGTAGAGTCTCCATGGAAAGGTCTGCCCACACTGAAGCCCGACCCTGGAAAGCTGTTCACTCTTCTATTTCCACAATAGTATTTTTGCTTCTGGAGTATTTTCAGCTCCACTAGGTTTAATTTGAAATGGATTTTAATTTATTTTAACTAGGTACTGAACACCCAATTAAAACTTAAAGCACTTCAGTTTGGATCAGAATGAAGATGCCTCCTACTAATAATATTTAATGGTTATTTAGGGCAATATTTTAAAAATGAGATTTCTAATGGGTTTACATAAATATTTGACACAGCTTCATTATCTTTACAAATATGAATGGAGGCTGAAGAAATAATACTATTTCTCAGCAGGCATTCCTATCTAATAATGTGGTTGGTAAGTAGAATCCGTTTGGAAAAACAAGGTTTTGTGCTCTTTCTAATGCAATTTCTATTTTTCACTTATTCATCAGAGATTAGCCACTAAAATAGAAGCAAGCTCACCATCAATTCCTCCTCTTTACTGTTCTCTCTTATTTATTTTTATAGATGCACAGAAGACATCAGGGTCAGATGTGCATTTCCAAAACAGTTATTAATATGTAAACTGGCTGCTTCTGAACCTACCTAACTCCATCATTATCATTACTATTAGCAACCACAAATATTTGTGATTGTCTATTATTCAGAAGACATTATGTTAAGTTCTGGAAAAAGGAAAAAGGGAAGGTACCAGGTGTTATTTATGTCCTTCCAAATAGTATATAGATTCCCTGGGAGTAAGGAACATGATTTTCTCATTTTTCTTTATATTTTCAGAGCCTTCTGTCAGGCACAGACAAAGCAGTCAAGATTTTTTTTTTCCTAAACAACAGATCTACAAAATTAAGATGGTAATAATCATGCCTCCCTGGCTGATATTGCCCATCCATATGATTGTAACAATCATTTATGCCAACATTCACTCAGCTTGGCCTCTGCTTAGGATTTATAGGTTGTCAAATATTTTGAATATCCTTTAATGTCTAGGTTAAAAAGTGCTCTAAGTAGTCAATGGTGTAATGCATGTAAAATACTCAGAAAAGTTTGAATAAATGTTAATAATAATGACGGTTCTGAAGATTGGGATGATGATTAAGCTTAGAAAAATGAACATAAGAGGAAAAAATACTAATCAAGCAGCATGTTAATAACCAGGTGAGTAAAAAATTACATTCTAGAAGTTGAGAAAAGAGAAGAGTTGGGGCCATGTATGAGATACATATTTGAAGAGGGATCTGAAGAACCAGTATGACATTCTCACATAAATAAGATAATTTACTTTTGCATGTCCAATTACACAGCTATAAAGTTTCTATATTAAGTGATGGTACATTCTCATAAAATGTTTTAAATTTCTGAAAAACGATAAGATTGAGAGTTTTCAAAAATATAATATATGAGTTATTTCAAAGGTAAATAAAAATCACTACATCTTGATTAGTTTATTCTTCCCCAAAGTTTCTATAGTTTTTGTAATATTTAAATCCTGTGGAAATGGAAAATATAAACTAAAGACTAAAAATGTGTCTAAAGGTTGACATTTACCAAACATGCTTAACAAATATAAAGAAATTACTCATCAATCGCTTCTCGGCCTTTCGGCTAAGATCAAGAAATTACTCATCAATAATAGTTATAGCATTCAAAAATTAAAATCTGATTAGAAGAAAACATGTAATTATAACTGGTGTATAACAGAGACTATGAATCCAAAAAGGACAAATACTGACATATTTTTTTTTTAAGATTTTATTTATTTATTTGCCAGAAAGCGAGAGCACAAACAGAGGAAATGACAGCAGAGGGAGAGAAAGAAGCAGGCTCCCGTTGAGCAGAGAGCCCAATATGGGACTCAATCCCAGGACCTTGAGACCATGACCTGAGCTGAAGGCAGGGGCTTAACCCTCTGAGCCACCCAGGCGCCCCCTGACATAATGTTTTGAATACTGTATTGTTAGAATTACAACAGATACAGATGCGATATATTTAACAATAATAGCACTAAGGAAGGAGATGAAATGGAACTAATTTGGAATGGAATTTACATATTTTACCAAATTAAGTTAGTATTAACTTAAAGTAGATAGTGCTAAATTGAAATGCATACCCCCAGAACAACCACTATGAAAATAACTCAAGAAATATAGTAAAAAATTAATGAAACGGAACATTAAGGAGGAACAAAGAGAAAAATACCTGAGACACATGGAAAAAAAATATAAAATGGTAAATATAAATCCAACCATAGCAAAAATTACAATAAATATAAATACACCAGCAATCAATCAAAAGGCAGATTATCAGACTAGATTTTGTATAAGCCCAGCTATGTGTAATATGCATAAGATATGATTTAGATTCAATGATGCAAAAAAGTGGAGAGTAAAAAAAGATGAAAATATAGACCATGTACACGGTAACAATAATTGAGTGGTTATATTTTTAACACAAAAAAGCTACACCTTAAGAAATGTTAATAGAGTCAACTAACATGGCTTAATAGTATAAATGTCAAATCATCAGCAAGATATAACAATCATAAACAGGTATGCATCTAACAAGAGAGCACCGCATTCATGAAGCAAAAATGGAAAGAACTGATAAGAGAAATACACAAAAATGAACAATAATAATTGGAGATGTTGATGCCCAATTCTCAGTCAGTGATAGAAACCCTAAGCAGAAAATACCAAGGATTTAGAAGATTTAAAAACATTGTAAACTAAGTTTTGATACATTTAAAAACATTAAAATAATTGAGAGTATGTTTCCTAACTCCAGTGGAATTGATTAGATGCTTACAACAGAAAAGAATTAGAAAAATCTTCAACAACTTAGCAATAAATAACACTTGTATATAATCCATTAAGCCAATATAAGATAAAATCAAACAGAAGTTTGAAAATAAGTTGAACTAAATTAAAATATAAACAAAATATATTACAATTTATGTGCTATGGCTAATGGAGCCCATATAGAGAAATTTAGATATAAGTGCTTATATTAGAAAATAAGAGCCATTTAGAGGAGACAGGAAGATGGCAGCAGACAGAGTAGGAGGACCCTAGGCTCACCTCATCCCACTAATATGACTAGATAACTATTAAATCATCCTAAATACTCCAGAATTTGACCTGAAGACCAACAGAACCAACTCCACAACTAGAGGAAGAGAAGAGACCACATCGAAGATGGTAGGAAGGGCAAAGACAGAGAGGTGGTTTAAGGGAGAAATGGATCCTGGCTGCTGAGGAAGGGAAGGAGCTAAGCTCAAGAAGAAAGATGAGAGAACGAGAAAGAGAGAGAGAGGCACAGGGGCTGAATTTCATGACTTCTTGCAATCAGTGGGGCTTAATCCTAGAATTTAAAAGGTCAGAGAGCTTGACTGGATTAGAACCTGGAGGATACTGCATTGTTCTTGAAGAGAAGGCAGACAAACAACCCAGGGGTAGACAAAAGGGAAACAGCAGATCTGAGTAGTGCCTGGGGTACACAGAGGGGGGTAGTAATCACTCTTCTCCGAGTGCATCCCTGAGATGCAATGTTTCTGGAGACATTTATCACACGAATGGACATCAGAAGAAAGCCTGAATAGCAATACTTACATTGGACAAACGGCTTTAAAACAAAGTCTGTAACAAGGAATAAGGAAGGACACTACATAATTACAAAGGGGATAATCCAACAAGAAATTATAATAATTATGAATATTTAGGCACCCAAGATGGGAGCACCCAAATATATGGAAGAGTTAATAACAAATACAAAGGAAGTAATCGTTAATAATAAATAGTAGTAGGGGACTTTAATACTCTATTTACAGCAATGGACAGACCATTTAAACAGAAAATTAACCAACTAACTAACTAAATACTAAAAATAAATAAGGAAACAATGACTTTGAATGACACATTGGACCAGATGAACTTAACGGGTATATTCAGAACATTTCATCCTAATGCAGCAACATACACATTCTTTTCAAGTGCACATGGAACATTCTCCAGAGTAGATCACATATTAGCCTCAACAACTACAAAGACTGAAGTCATGCCATGCACCTTTTCTGACCACAACACTGTGAAACTAGAATTCAGCCAGAAGGAAAAATCTAGAACGACCACAAATACATAAAGGTTAAATAATATGCTACTAAATAATGAATAGGTTAGCAAGGAAATAAAAGAGGAAATTAAAAATATGTGGAAAAAAATGAAAATGAAAATACAATAGTCCAAAATCTTTGGGATGCAGCAAAAGTGGTCATAAGAAGAAGTAGGTAGCAACACAAGCCTACCTCATGAAGCAAGAAAAATGTCAAATCAACAAGCTAACCTTACACCTAAAGGAACTAGAAAAAGAAAAAGAAGTTAAGCCTAAACACAGTAGAAGGAAGGAAATTTAAAAATTAGAGCAGAAATAAATGATATAGAAAATAAAAATATAATAAAACAGATCAATGAAACCAGGAGCTGGTTCTTTGAAAAAATAAAATCAATAAACTTCTGACCAGACTTATCCAAAAGAAAAAGATAAAGGACCCAAATAAATAAAATCACAAATGAGAGAGGAAGGATCACAACCAACATCACAGAAATACAAACAATTATAAGAGAATACTAAGAAAAGTTATATGCTAACAAACTGGGCAATCTGGAAGAAATGAACAAAATCCTAAAAGCCTAGAAACTACTAAAACTGAAACAGGAAGAAATAGAAAATCTGCACAGACTGACAACCTACAAAGAAACTGAATCAGTTAAAACAAACAAACAACAACAACAACAAAAAACCGTTTCTGATGAACATAGATGCAAAAATCTTCAACAAAATATTAGCAAACTAAATCCAACAATATATTTTTAAAAAGCATGCACCGTGATCAAGTGGGATTTACTTCTGGGTTGTAACAGTGACTCAATATTCCCAACAAGACACACCACATCAACAAGAGAGAAGAACCGTGGGATCATTTCAGTAGATGCAGAAGAAGCATCTGACAAAGTACAACACTCATTCATGGGAAAATCCCTACACATAGTAGGTTTAAAGGGAGCATACCTGAGTATAATAAGGTCATGTATTCAGGAACAGTACAGGGATGCCCATTCTGACCACTTTTATTCAGCGTAATACTGGAAGTCCTAGCCACAGCAATCAGACAACAACAACAAAAATATAAAGCATCCAAATTGGTAAGAAGAGGTCAAACTCTCACTATGTGCAGAGACAATACTACATACAGAAAACCCACATGAGCCCACCAAAAACCTGCTAGAACTGATACACAAATTTGGTAAAGTTACAGGATACAAAATCAACATACAGACATCTGCTGCATTTCTATACCAATAATGAAGCAGTAGAAAGAGAAATTAAGGAAACAATCTCATTTACAATTGCACAAAAACAATAAGAAACCTAGGAGTGAAAATGAGTGAAAGATCTATACTCTGAAAACAATAAAACACTAATGAAATTGAAGACCACACAAAGAAATGGAAAGACATTCCATGCTCATGGACCGAAAGAACAAATATTATTAAAATGTCTATACTACTCAAAGCATTCTACATGTCTAATGCAATCACTGTCAAAATACCTCCAGCATTTTTCACAGAGCTAAAAGAAACAATCCTAAAATTTGTGTGGAACTACAGGAGATCCTGAATAGACAAAGCAGGCTTAAAAAAGAAAAGCAAACCTGGAGGCATCACAATTCTGGACTTCAAGCTATATTACAAAAGCGTAATAATCAAACAGTATGGTACCGGCACAAAAACAGACACATAGATTAATAAAACAGAATGAAAAACCCAGAAAGCAATCCACAGCCCTATGGTTAACTAATCTTCAACAAGATTAGTTTTTTACTAATTAGTTTTTTACTTTTTTCCAATGGGAAAAAGTCTCTTCAAAAAATGGTGTTGGGAAAACTGGGCAGAAACATGCAGAAGAATGAAACTTAACCACTTTCTTACACCATCCTCAAAAATAAATCACAATGGATTAAAGACCTAAATGGGAGATCTGAAACCATAAAATCCCCAAAGAGAACACAGGCAGTAATTTCTTTAACATGGACCATAGCAACATCTTCTAGATATGTCTCCTGAGGCAGGGAAACAAAAGCAAAAATAAACTATTGAGACTATATCAAAACAAAACACTTCCACACAGCAAAGGAAACAATAAGGCAACCTGTGAAACTGGATAAGATATTTGCAAATGACATATCTGATAAGGGGTTAGTAGCCAAAATATATAAAGGACTCATAAAATGCAAGAGCCAAAGGAATAATCAAATTTTAAAATGGGCAGAAGACATGAATAGACATTTTTTTCCAAGGAAGACACATAGATGGCCAACAGACACATGAAAAGATGCTCAACATCACTCACCATTAGGAAAATGTAAATCAATACTACAAGGAAGTATTACCTCACAACTGTAAGAATGGTTAAAAATCAACAACACAAAACAACAGACGTTGGCAAGGATGTGGAGAAAGGGGAATCCCCCTACACTTTTGGAGGGAATGCACACTGGTGCAGCCACCATGGAAAACAGTACGGAGGTTCCTCAAAAAGTTAAAAATAGAATTACCCTGTGACCCAGCAATTACAGTCCTAGGTATTTCTCCAAAGGATACAAAAATACTAATTAAAAAGGATACATGTACCCCAATTTAAAGCAGCATTATCTACAATGGCCAAATTACGGAAACAGCCTAGTGTCCATGGATTGATGAATGGATAGAGAAGTGGTATACACATACAATGGGATATTACTCAGCCATAAAAAAGAATGAAATCTTGCCATTTGCAACGTTTATGGAACTAAAGGGTATTATGCTAAATGAAATAAGTTACTCAGAGGAAGACAAATACCATATAATTTTACGCATATGTGGAATTTAAAAAACCAAATAAACAAAGGGAAAAAAGAGAGACAGACAAACCAAGAAACAGGTTATGAATTCTAGAGGACGTGACCAGAGGGGAGGTGGGTGGGGGGATGGGGGAAATAGGTGATGAGGATGAAGGCATGCACCTGTCCTGATAAGCATCAGGTGACATATGGAAATGTTGAATCACTGTATTGCACACTTGAAACTAATATTACACTGTATGTTAACTATATCGGAATTTAAATTTTAAAAAAAGGTTTAAAAAAAGATCCATCTTAAATAACTTATGCTTCTTAAGAAGATAAAAAAAGAAAAAAAGGGAAATCAACTGAAAGTTAGCAAAAGTAAAGACATAGTAAGATCTGAGCTGAAATCAATAAAATAGTTAATAGAAAAATAATCGAAACAAATAACGAAACTAAGAAATAGTTCTTTAGTTAATCAACAGAACTGACAAGCTTTAGCTAAGCTAACCAAGGAAAAAAGAAGACACATTGAAATCAAGGATGAAAGAGATACATCACTTCCAACCCTACTAAAATTAAAAGAATTATAAAAAAACAGAATGAACAAATTTATTCCAATAAAGTTAGGAAATTTAGATAAAATGGACAAATTTTTCAAAAACTTGTAAATCACCAAAGTGACTTGAAAAGAAATAGAAATATGAATAGTTTTAAACCAAGTAAAGAAATTGAATGTTTTTTTTGTTTTTTTTTTTGTTTTTTAAAGATTTTATTTATTTATTTGACAGAGAGAAATCACAAGTAGATAGAGAGGCAGGCAGAGAGAGAGAGAGGGAAGCAGGCTCTCCGCCGAGCAGAGAGCCCGATGCGGGACTCAATCCCAGGACTCTGAGATCATGACCTGAGCCGAAGGCAGTGGCCCAACCCACTGACTGAGCCACCCAGGCGCCCAAGAAATTGAATGTTTTTAAGAAATTGTAACTTTTAATGTTCCCATAAAGAAAACTCAAGGACATATGGCTCCATTGGTGATTTCTATCAAATATTAAAACAAAACCAATCCTCCATAAACTCAACAAAATGGTAAAAGGAACACTTTGCAATTCAATCTTTAAGCCCAATGTCTTCCTTACGCTAAAGTCACACAAAGATATCACAGGAAAACCAAACCAAACCCTACAATGGACTAATATCCTCCGTAAGCACATACTACAAAGTCCTTAGGAAAATATGAGCAATTGAAGTTGATATATAAAAAAGGTAACATACCATAGCCAAGCTCCATCTGTTGCAGGTATGAACAGACCAGTAACAGTGCATCAGGTGATGAGCATGGGGTACCACAGACCACTGAGAAATCACTGAACTCTGAAACTATAATAATGCACTATACGCTAATTGGTTGAATTTAAATAAAAAATCAGTCAATATTATACACAATATTAACAGAAAATGGCAAAATCCAAATGATAATAATCACAGACAAAATGTCAAAACTCATTATTCATTCATGAAAAAAAAATGTTCAGAGACCAGGAATAGAAAAATATTTCCTCAATCTTGTAAAGAATTCCATGAAAAACCGACAGCTTCCTCCCTACCCGGGGAGGGGGGTGGTGACTGCCTTCTCCCTGAAATGAGGCATCAGGTGGCACAGCTGGAGAGACACAGTAGAAACCACATAGTTCACAGCACTGGCAATAATTAGTACTGGGCCCATGAGAGAAAAGGTTGTGGATCTCTATGTCACACAAAAGAAGCCACCTACAAAAATGTCCCACATACTGTATGACTGCACTTGTGTGGAATTTCAAAAGAACAGAGAGCAAAATCCATTGTTGTCTGAGCCTGGCAGGTGGGGAGCATAGATTGACTGCAAAAGTCACTAAAATTGTGCCTTAACGATGGACTGAGAAATATAAATTACACTTCCGTGAAACTGTTAAAAACAAATAAGCTCTGCTCATTATATTTGTTCTCTGCATCTCTTAGGGATGCTCCCTTCAAGACAAGCCCTCTCTCCTATACCTCTGTTTTGTTTTTCTTTTCCAGGAATGTTTAAAATAGCCCATAATCTGGATCCATGCATTTTCTTTCTTGAGTTATCACTTAAATTGTTTCTCTATTCCCTTTAACTGTGAATGGCAAATAGCTAGAGGCTTAATTAAATTTTAGTTTACCTCCTTTTGCCAGAATTCTTCATACATATCACATGGTAATTGAAGTAAAATTATAGAACTATAATCCAACATCTTAAAGCAACTGAGAGAATTAAGAAAATACTTGAATAAAATCTAAGAAACTGCATTTGCATACATATATATATATGTATGTATATATTATTGTTCTTTTTTTTTAATGTTTTATTTATTTGTCAGAGAGAGAGAGCACAGGCAGGCAGAGGCCAAAGCGGGCTCCCCGTCGAGAAAGGAGCCCTATGTGGGACTCGATCTCAGGACACTAGGATCATGACCTGAGCTGAAGGCAGCCACTTAACTGACTGAGCCACTCAGGCATCCCCATAATATTGTTCTTATTCATGGCTCCACTAGGTTTTCAAATTTTAAGTTGTTTTGGATGTGAATAGCTAGTAAGAGTTTAGACTTTGTTTTCTAGTGTCCTAAAGATTTAGAGTAGTGTTGTGACAGGTTAAAAGCCTGAGTTTTAGAGGGGAGGGTATGTGCTCTGGTGAGCACTTTGAATTGTGTGAGACTGAGGAATCACAGACCTGTATCCTTGAAATAAATAATACATCATATGTTAATTTAAAAATAATAATAATAAAATAAAATAAAGAAATAATTAATCTAATCATCAAGTAGAGACCAGAGAGAGACAATACCAGGATTGGAAGGTTAATTTAGGAGCTTATTATCCTATACCTAGTTTCTTGGCTAAAAAACTGAATAGTAGTCAAGGAAATGAAAAGGAAAGGATAGTTTGATGGGGGATTTAGGCTGCTAAAACCACTCCCTGCCCTCCTCCCTCTCCAACACCCCCTCCCCAACACATTCTTTTGTCATATTCCAGGCCTACTTTTGGATCTTGGGGGCACTTTTATCACAACATAGGTCTTGTTT
>NC_081557.1:103463913-103507244 GCF_022355385.1 Mustela nigripes
CCCGTCGCTTTGGATTCACTTCTCCGCCGGTCCTACCTTTCAGAAAGTGGTTGATTTTCTGTTTCCAGAATTGCTGTTCTTCTTCTCTTCGATCTGCCGATGGATTTTCAGGTGTTTGCAATCTTTAGATAAGCTATCTAGCTGAACTCCGGCTAGCTGAAGCAGTCTCAGCTTGCTACTTCTCCGCCATCTTCGTGAGTCCAGCTCTAGATTTCTGTTTCTTTTAATGTTCTCCTCTGTAGTCAGCCTTTGATGGCTCATTTTATCGAGAGGTCACGGAGTCACACATGCATTAATTATTGTTTATAAATCATGAAAAATACTGAGAGTAGTAAACCCAGTGGTGACTTTTAACCAGTCATACATACGCTGTCTTTTACTGTTGTTGAAAGGGATTTGTTTTATAAATCCCTTTCAATTTAATAAATTTGTGTTAATAAATGTAACAGCAAAAACACCTACCGGAATTATTAAGTGCCAGATACCTACATTTAGATCTGATTCTTGTGTTTCAAAGTATGTAAAATTTGTAAATTTTATTTATTCATACTAAGTTGGAGTGGCCTCCAATTGAACCAATTTAGTTGCTCTTTGAAATCAATCGATTATTCACTGAGAGCTATAATATAATACTCTGAAAAGGCAGAGAAGCAAATTAGACAATCTGGTTGATGATCAAATAAGATACTTCATTTACTGAAAAATCTATTCGCTCATATAACTCTATGGATTTTATGTTTGCTGCGTTTCAGTATTTATCACAGCCTTTGGCTCTGCCATGGTGGGCAGCAGCGTTGTTTCCCTCATTCAGGGCCCTGAAACAATAATGGACTCATTTGAAATGGATGGCTGGCATGTGAAATTGGGCTGTCATAATGAAAAATGTAAATTCGAGTTTTTTTCACATTTCAGGGTAGTGAACTTTCTTCTGTTATGCAGTATAATCAAAAGATTATGAACTTTGGGGTCAGAGCAGAGGTCAAATCCTGAACTGTCCCCTACTCCCTACATGACCGTCATTAAAGGACTCTTCTCTGAGCTGCATGCTCCTTGTTTATACAACAAAACAAAGTTAAAAAGGAATACTGCCTATTTCAGGTTGCACGGAAGTTGTGAAAATGGGGCACTCAGGGATGTTTTCTAGAACTTCTTGCCTTCAGACTCGGCACCATCAGTACGTCATCTACCCAAAATGACACAAGACAGAGAATTTTGGACAGGGAAAAGTAAATTGTTGTCTGTGTTGTTACTAACTTGGTCTTTAGTCTCAGACAAGTATATTCTGCATTTCAGTGGCCTACTGTGTCAGTGACAACCCATGCTCTCAACTCCATATTCACCTTTCATTTTCTTGCTTCATCAAGTAGAAGGTGCTGGAAGGACACTAGAGGAGGAAGGAGAGCTTATTCCTGGTTCTGAGGAGTACTTACTGTGCAGTCTCTTAAGGGCAGAGCACAGGGAACCATCCAGTGGACAGTACCCTGGACCCCAGAGGGCAGGTTTCCAGGGAAATTCACCAGTGCAATACCCATCCTCCATCAATCTCTCCACCATCCACTGGCCACCCACAACCTTTCCAATGACATCCAGATTCTAGCCCTGGGAGGGTAGAGAGGACTCTTCCTGTATTGGTTCTTTCTTTAGGAACTCTGCCTCAGCTCTAGAATTAGAGGTTCTTTTCTGTATCGGTTGTTTTTCTGCTCTTCACAGTTCTGAGTTTTTGTTTTCTACTTAGTGGGTAATCCACTATATTGTTAACATTTGTTTAAATTAGTTTTCACATGTTCAAATTCTGTCTCCTGGTTAGCACATGTAGCAAATGATTGGTTACACTGGATCAGTAAGTTCTTTTTTTTTAAAGATTTATTTATTTATTTATTTGACAGAGAGAAATCACAAGTAGACAGAGAGGCAGGCAGAGAGTGAGAGAGAGGAGGAAGCAGGCTCCCTGCCGAGCAGAGAGCCCAATATGGGACTCGATCCCAGGACCCTGAGATCATGACCTGAGCCGAAGGCAGCGGCTTAACCCACTGAGCCACCCAGGCACCCTGGATCAGTAAGTTCTTAAGGACAGTTTTTATCTCTGACAGTTGATGAAAATTCATGGAATACGCTCATGTTCGTTTTTGTGGACGTGTGCCTCATGGGTGTGTCTTCAGGAAGCTGGTAGCTGGTGTCGGCGTAGGTTATTTTTTTGTATTGAAGGAGAAATAAGAACCAGAAGACCCAAGAGAAGAGGGATGGGAATGAGCTCAAAAGCTGAGACTGGTAGGTTTAAATCAAAGGCAATTCTGCCTGAGGTTTGGGATAATTTTCTGCACAGTGATAATTGAAATTACCACCTGGGGAATATTTGAATAATACATGTCCCCAAATCTTTACCCAGTCTGATCAAATCAACATGCCTGGCATTGGAAACTGGCCTGTGTATTTTGGAAAACTCTTGAGGTAATTCTGATATATTGCTTCCTCCCCATTGCCACACAATAGTTAGTTTGTAAGAAACTATTCACTGAGCATCTATTATGTAAAAGAAGTACATAACCTAACACCGTGGGCTGAGCCAAACTTTCCTGAAGGCTGTGTGCTCCAGGAGTTTGTTGTCTGTTGGGAAAGAAAGAAAAGCAGTGTCTAATTCTCAGAAACTTCACAGCAGAGAGCATTCTGTAGGGAACTGAGGTCAACTAATGGCATGGTAACCCTACCCAGAGGGCTCTTGGCAGAAATCCCTTTTTCTGAAATTGCCCACATAGCAAATTCATTGCCAAATACATGTTGGAAGTACTTGAGAAGTAGATACCGAGAGATGAATCGGTGTTTTTCCTTCATCAACAGAGCTTCATATACTTGGGGGTGGGGGTGACACCAAAAATTCCTTCCTAACATTCTGAACATGATGAAATTGGTGTCTGAGGGAGCATTTGGAGTGGCTATGGAATTTTGACTGGTGGCACACCTTTATGATGATGAAACATTCCTGATGGTGAGAGGGACCCAAAATGACAGTTAATTCCTTGACGTTTTCTTCAGGTCAGTGGAGTGATGTGAATGCTTGGTAATCAGTGACATAGAAAACTAGCATTGCTAGACATCTTTGGTTTTCCTGGAAGTTGCTTTCTTACCTAGTAGACTCTATGGGTTAACCCGTAGTATGTGCTAACAAGGGGGAGTTCTTGGTTTTCTTGGGGACTTACCCTTAAGGGGAGAAGTGTGTGTGTGTGTGTGTGTGTGTGTGTGTGTGTGTGTGTGACATTTATTCTATTTAAAGTAATGTAAGTTTCTTTTGGTACCTATTTCCCATTTCTGTACATGACCCTCCCTCCTAGAAACATAGAAGAATGGCCTGACAGCCAGAGGAAGGTGGTGGGTAATATTTTCACTGAGAATCCCAGTGTTTATTTCACTATTGATTTTGTTTTTATCACCATTGATATTTTTACTCATTAGACATGAATTTTCCTTTTCAGTTGGATGATGTTTCCCACATAAGAAAATTGAATGAAAGCCAAGAAGGAAAGCTGCTCATAAGGCCTCAAGTGCTTGAAAGTTGGAGGAATTGCCCAGAGCAACTGCCTGGGGCAACTTCTGGAAGCCCATCTTGGGCATATTAGCCATAGAGACTTCTCTTCTAATTCAGGATATTGTGTCTTCCTGCCTCATCCGTAGATCTTTTTTCTGAGAATTTTCAGTATTATTGGGTCTTCTTTAGCTTACTTTTAAAGCCTCAAGAGTCTTTTTTTTTTTTTTTAACTTGCATCAGAGGTTTATTTTACAATTCCTTTTCTTGATCTATGGTTGAATTTTTCAAAAGCTGCCACAATTCTGGTAGAATTTAAAAGTAAAATTTAAAAGAATCCAGTTTGTTTTAGGATTGGGTTCAGCTCCACATTATGGAGACCTAATCATGGGAACTCATGAAAGAGTTATTGTTTCTCCCGAAACAGGAAGTCTAGAGGTACACAGTTTTGGGCTGTGTGTTTGTGCTACAACATCATACATTTTTCAGGCTCTTCTCTTCTATTCTTAGCCTGTTGGTTTATTCTCATGATGACCAGTGGCAGCAACATGGCGCCCATATCTGCAGTCTTGTTTCAGCCATTCATTTAAGAGGAAAAGTAAAGATATCACAGGGAGGGGGAATAGTCTTGTACCAAAAAAACTGCTTTCCCAGAAATCCTCTTCACCTATCTCACTACCCAGATTGTGTGACATGACCTCTTCTTACAAGTGGGGCTGGGAATTCTGGATTTCAGATGCTCATACTGCTATTTAAACAAAACCAGAGCTCTCTCAATAAGGAAAGGAGGGGAGCTAGTAAACAGTATGTCCAGTATCTCTTATAAGAACATATTCTCCCAAGAAAATTCCGTTTAAGGGTAGTTAATAGGTAAAATGACATTTTGTAAGAAAAAAGGGAGAAATAACTAGATAAAAACCAGTCAGAGGGTTGGATCGTATTTTGCCATTATAATATATTACATTGGGCAATAAACTAGGTTAGACCTATTAAAAAGATATGAAAACATTGTGATATTTATTAATCTAATTTGTGGCATATCACTTTTCTATGACATGTTTTGGTTTCTAGCCCAAGGGACTTTCCGGCTAAACCTACATTCTTTTGCTCATAAATAGAATTTCCTCTGAAATCTTACTCACTTCCTTAACTTGTGGACACAGTTTTCAATAATGGCATTCACAATGAAAAAGACTTTTTATCTTATTTAATTGGGATCAATAGTTGGTGCATTGTTAAAAGTGTTCTTTAAAATAAGAGATCATGAACATTGAACATGATTTCTTAAAAACTATTTTTTTCAGATTTTTATTGTGGCAAAATATACATAATGTAAAATTTGTCATTTTAACCTTTGTTAAGTGTGTAATAGTGGCATTAAGTACATTTGCAATGTGGTACATCCTTTACCACTATCCATTTCAGAACAATTTCATTATCCCAGATTGAAAATCTGTACCCATTAAACAATAACTTTCTGTTAACATACTCCTCAGCATATTTTCAAAGTTCATCCATGTTGTGGCATCTATCAGAATTTTATTCCTTAGCTGAGGAATATTGAAAAAGAAAGCCAGAGTTGGTGGAATCACAATTCCAGACTTCAAGCTCTATTACAAAGCTGTCATCATCAAGGCAGTATGGTACTGGCACAAAAACAGACACATAGATCAATGGAACAGAATAGAGAGCCCAGAAACAGACCCTCAACTCTGTGGTGAACTAATCTTCGACAAAGCAGGAAAGAATGTCCAATGGAGAAAAAGCAGCCTCTTCAACAAATGGTGCTGGGAAAATTGGACAGCCACATGCAGAAAAATGAAACCGGACCTTTTCCTTACACTACACTTAAAAATAGACTCAAAATGGATGAAGGACCTCAACATGAGATAGGAATCCATCAAAATCCTTGAGGAGAACACAGGCAGCAACCTCTTTGACCTCAGCCGCAGAAACTTCTTCCTAGGAACATCGCCAAAGGCAAGGGAAGCAAGGGCAAAAATGAACTATTGGGATTTCATCAAGATCAAAAGCTTTTGCACAGCAAAGAAAACAGTTAACAAAACCAAAAGACAGCTGACAGAATGGGAGAAGATATTTGCAAACGACATATCAGATAAAGGGCTAGGAACTAAAATCTATAAAGAACTTAGCAAACTTAACACCCAAAGAACAATAAATCAACCAAGAAATGGGCAGAGGACATGAACAGATATTTCTGCAAAGAAGACATTCAGATGGCCAACAGACACATGAAAAAGGGCTCCACATCACTCGGCATCAGGGAAATACAAACCAAAACCACAGTGAGATATCACCTCACACCAGTCAGAATAGCTAAAATTAACAAGTCAGGAAATTACAGATGCTGGCGAGGATGTGGAGAAAGGGGAACCCTCCTACACTGTTGGTGGGAATGCAAGCTGGTGCAGCTACTCTGGAAAACAGCATGGAGGTTCCTCAAAAAGTTAAAAATAGAGCTATCCTATGACCCAGCAATTGCACTACTGTGTATTTACCCTAAAGATAGAAATGTAATGGTGTGAAGGGCCACGTGCACCCAAATGTTTATAGCAGCAATGTCCACAATAGCCAAACTATGGAAAGAACCTAAATGTCCATCAACAGATGATTGGATAAAGAATATGTGATATATATATATAGGAATACTATGCAGCCATCAAAAGAAATGAAATCCTGACATTTGTGACCACATGGATGGAACTAGAGGTATTATGCTTAGTGAAATAAGCCAATCAGAGAAAGACAACTATCATATGCTCTCCCTGACATGAGGAAGTGGAGATGCAATGTGGGGGGTTTAGGGGACAGGAAAAGGATAAATGAAACAAGATTGGATCGGGAGGGAGACAAACCATAAGAGACTCTTAATCTCACAAAACAAATTGAGGGTTGCTGGGGTTGGGGGGTAGGGAGAAGGTGGTGGGGTTTTGGACATTGGGGAGGGTATGTGCTACGGTGAGTGCTGTGAAGTGTGTAAACCTGGTGATTCACAGACCTGTACCCCTGGGGCTAATAATACATTATATGTTTATAAAAAATAAAATATTATAAAAACAAGAATTTTATTATTGTTAAAGCTGAATGAAATTCCATTGTGTGTATATACCACATTTCATTTCTCCATTGATCTATTGATGGACACTTGTGTTGTTTCTACCTTTCAGCGACTGTGGATAATGCTGTTAAGGGCATGCAAGTATGTGTTTGAATCTTCCTTTCAGTTATTTGGGGTACTTACCTACAAGTGGAATATCTGGGTTGTCTGGAAATTCTGTGTTTAACTTTTTGAAGAAAAGTTTCCCAGAGAGTTTACATTCTCAAAAGCAATACACAAAAGCTCTAGTTTCTCTGCCTCCTCACCAATGCTTCTGGCTTCTGTCCATTTTGTTTTTGGTCATAGTCCTCTTTAAAAAAAAAAAAGTATTTATTTGAGAGAGAGTGCCCATGTGTATTTGAGTAGAGGAAGGACAGAGGGAGAGAATCTCAAGCAGACTCCCTGCTGAGTGTGGAGCCTCACACCAGGCTCAGTCTCTGGACCCAAAAGATCATGACCTGATCCAAAGCCAAGAGTAAGACTCTCAACAGACTGAGCCACCCAGATGCCCCTGGTAATGGTCCTCTTTATGGAGATGAAGTGATATCTCATTATATGATTTGCATTTCTTTATTAACTGTTGATACTCACCATCTTTTAATATGCTTATTGATAATTTGTGAATGATCTTTGGAGAAATGACTATTCAGGTCCTTTGCCCTTTAAAAAACTGGGTTGTTTTGAATTTTGTTGAGTTGTGGGAGTTCTTCATATATTCTGAATAACAACCCCTTATCAGATATATGATTTATAAATATTTTCTCCCATTCTGGGGCTTGCCTATTCACTTTGTTGACTTTCCTTTAGTGCATGGAAATTTTTAATTTTGACATTGTCCAATTTATCTATTTATTCCCTTTTTTGCTTGTATCTTAAAAACAAATTTTGACCCAAAGTATTCAAATACACATAATTTAGTCAAACTCTGGAGGAAGGATGACTTTTTATTATGTTTGAAATGCTTGGAATTTTGTATATACTCTGATAAAATCTATTCCTAATCCATAATTTTTAGTTTCATAATTTGTAAAGTCAAAGGAAAATATTGAATCATTCTGGAGGCAGAATTCTTTTTCTTTTTCAGATTTTAATTTTTATTCTTTCATTTTCTTGCCCACATTTAACTTTATACAATTTTTTTTTTTTTGGTTAGCAATTCACTTTTTCTTTTGTTCTAGTCTTTCCGAAGCATTCAATTTAGTTTTCGTGGGGTTAAAAACTCTCTCTGTACACACATTCACACATTTCAATAGATTATAATACTGCTTCTCAAAATATCTGTATAAATACCTGTTTCCCCCTTGCAGTCCATCTCAGACTGATGCCTTTGTTAAATACAATAAAATTGAATCATTAGAAGAAACGAAATAAAATATACTTTTGTACAAAACATAATCTCTCATTTTTACTACTAGATTCAACAGAGATGACATTACAACCCAATACACATAAGCTAAACAAACATACTTCTGGGGAAAAGCAGAGAATTACAAAAATCTGTGAAAGTGTTCATTGAAAGTGTACATGTAGACAGTTAATATATAGAAGCATTATTATGTTCACAACTCTGTCATCCTACAATTATAACTAAACAAAAGCTATAAAGGAAATAATAATGTATATTTAGTGCCTAGATGCAACATTGGTATGAATACCCTACATATCAGTATTTGAAGTTTCATTGTGGTAAATGTGTTCCATTGCTGTTTTAATATGATTTGGATTGACATTAATGCTATTCACAGAGGATAATGTATATCTACAAAAGTTTCTGTTTTATTATTTTTAAGATTTTTTATTTATTCGTTAGAAAGAGAGAGAGCACGCACAAGCAGGGCAGAGAGGAGCAGTGGCAGAGGGAGAAGCAGGAAGGAGCCTGATGTAGGGCTCAATCCCAGGACTCTGGGTCATGACCTGAGCCGAAGGCAAGTGCTTAACTATCTGAGCCACGCAGGTGTCCCTCTATATTCTGCTTTAAAACACAGTGGGAATAGAAAGTGATTTTAAAGCCATTTCAGGGAACCAGGGTCTTCATTTTTAACTTTTATTTAAAATGATGTAAGTGGTCCTGCATTTTCAGAAATAAGTCTTCACTCTTCCAGCAGAGTGATTAGTTCCAACAATGTTCCTGTGAAGGAAAAGTTGATGAAAGAAATAGATGCTGGATCCATGAATTTCTTTTGCATGAATCTTCTTTTGAAGGAAAATGAAATTCAAAATGTTCTATCAAATTCTTATGGTGTTTGGTAATAGCTTTTCATTGATGTGTAATATTGAAGTCATCACCTACTCCATTAATCAATGTTGCTAAACGGTGGGGCATATCATGTCTCTAGAAATTCCATTCTTCCAAGCTTATAATAGTTGTTTTTGCCTTTCATTCTGCTTTTGTCTTTTGTTGAAAAATATTACATTTTTCTTTTCACATGGAAGCATTTGGTATTATTAAAAATATTTTTATATCAGACACATGACCCTGTCATCAACCATGGTTGGGATCAAACTGGCTTTTTGAAATTTTATATATCACAAAGAATTTATTTTGTAGCTTAAATATTCCCAACACAAATTGTTTCCTCAGGAACCACTGTCTATCAACAAGTAATGGCAGTGTTTATAATCAGCTTTCATATGATCACTTGGTAAAAATAATATTTTCAAATTTAACATGTTAGCCTTTATAGAATTCATAGTTTTTCCCATGCCAACAGCACACATTTGGTTTCACCTCACATTTTTTTATTGCAAGATTTTCTTGATGAAGAACATAGCACTTTGATTCACTTTCTGGCACAGAACCCTTAATCTTGGTAACTACTTTAAACGAATTCCTGTTGCTACTTGTAAGCCATCAGAACATATTTTCTCACCAAATGTAAATGCCAAAACATACCTGCTGACCCTGTTTATATGTTTGGTTGTTGTGGCAACACCAAGTCATTATGAGGGAGTGTAGACACTCTCAGTTTCTGTACTTGCTTCATTTATTTCCAGCCAGGGAATATTAGATAGTCCAACACCACTGTGACCATACTTCGAGCAGCACTGGTTTACAGAATCTTAAAATAAATTACCTCATTACAGTAACAAGTAAAACTGGACAAAATCAATAAAGAGATACATAGCTATCAACCAATCGGGGTCGAAGGAAACCCATTTCCTCTCTTGATGGGAGAAGAAGCAAAGAATGTGGCTTACTTTTTATTTACCACAGTACACACTCCAGTGATAATTATTTATATGCAAAATCTATTTTTACCCTTCCCAAGATTTTCATCCCACTGTAGACTCAGGCTCAAATTCTGGGAGCTCATCATCAAACAGGTCCAGTTGTGGGCGAAGCTTCTACTGGTGATACGAACTGAAGGGAGGTAGCATGTCTTCCATAAACCCAAGAAAGATGTGTGGCCAGAACAGAACAACAGTAGTAGGCATTCCTGTTCACGAAGTGGATGATGAAAGACACATAACAGCTTCTCTTCCACTCCAATTATGAAATCCAGCAGGCCACATTAGCAGGTTCTCGTGGGCTGTGGGTCAGGAAATGTCCTTTTACAAGGGCCTGTTTCTGTTTCTAGGACTTGTTCCTTCATCCTTGCTCCCTCATCACTTCAGCCCACCCTCTCTGTTCTTGGTTCTGACCTCAGAGCTATTCTTCCTTCTCTGTTGGAAATCACTCATGTGTGCATTTGAGGCGAGTTCTCACTTTGCTTCCAATTTTGGGAAGTTGGAGTTTGTTTTAGTCATCGATTGTTGCAAATGTCTGTGGTTTAAAACAGGTATTTATGATCTGAGCATTTCTCTGGGGTGAGATCCGAGAGTGGCTCTGTGAGGCGGTTTGTATTCAGGATCTCTCAGAAGGTTGCCACTGGGGTATCTGAAAGGGAGGAGGTCCTCTGAAGGCCCGGGCTGGAGGATCTGCTTCCAAGATGGCTCACTCGTATGACTACTGTCAGGAACCCTCAGGGCATCATTTAGTTCCTGTTGGAGGGACTTTAATTTTTCCGGGGCACAGGTCTCTTCGCAGTCAGTTTGAAGGTACAAGTGAAACAGCACAAAACTTCCTGAAGAAGAGGAGACCCAAGAGAATGAGGAGGAAGTCTCAGTGCTTCTCATGGTCTGGTCTCTCTGAAATCAGACTCGGCCCTATCCACGCTGTCCTGTCTGTTAGAAGCAAGTTGCTAATTCCTCTCCACACTCAAGCAGAGGGAACATTGGGCTCTACTTCTCCAGGGCAGGAGTGTCACAGAATTTGTGGACATATGTTTAAAACCACCCCGGGGGCCCAACCAGCTCTTTTCCTTTGAACCACCTCTAGTCTGTTTACTTCAAGCAGATACAAATTCCTTTAAAACTTTGTGAGATTCTGATGAATGTCACTAACACAAAAGAAGATAGAAATTTTGAAATAGATGAAAATGTGTGGCAGAAACTTGATTTCAGTCACTCTCCCTTAATCAAAAGATCTTCACAGTTCAAATACCTAGGATGATAGATGGACAGAACAGTTTTTTTTCTCTCTCAGAGGAAAAAAGATCAAAGACCCCCTGTATTAATGTATTTAGGGTTGAGGATTTTAATAATAATTAAATGGGCACTTCTTTAGAGAAGGAACTAAACCTCTCGTGGTTTAAGAAAAAGTTGCACCGGTCAACAAAGTTCTCAGGGAACTAACAGTCTTTGTTTAGAAATACTCAGAAAAGCTACAAGTTATAAAAAATGAGACTCTGAAGTCTTGAGTTGGCTTGAGAAGAAACATCTAAGGGGCAGTACACAGGACATAAATGGGAATTCTGGAGTTGGTTTAGAAGATGTACTGTTGAGAGAAGACAGGGAGCAAGGAACGTGGAAGTAAGACAGAGCAAGGTAAGCAACAAGGGGGGGTGGTTTCTAAAGGGTATTGATGACCACATTTGTCTAATATTGAAGTTTTTAGCCTCTCCATGAGATAATACTCCTGTATCTTGCCAGTTTTTCAATAAGCCTAGCACATGCAAAAGTATGAGGTTCCATTCCATACCCAAGTCCATGAGAAAAGAGAGGAGTTCCATGGCATATGGACTCTAATGGTGGTGAAAACATGTAGAAGCCAGTCCAGGAAGCTAAAATGATCCTGAGAAGGTAGATCTGTGGCAAATGCACAAGAGGAAGCGTGAGGGACGGCAGGCCTGAGCTGCTCACCACACCACCATTCTACCTTCACCAACAACCAGTGGGCACTTTCCAGTGTTTGCTGAATAAATGGATGGATTCAAGACGATGATCTCCATATGGTTCAAAGGACCAAGCAAAATCACTTTGCAACTGTCAAACGTATTAATATTAATCCTCCATTGATTGCCCTTTATACATATTGTGTTGAATTATTAATTTAAACTGTCTGTGTGACATATTTCTTTTCTCTCTATAGAGCTTTGATTTGTTTGAACAATTTCTTCCCTCATCGTATAATGCAGAACTGATTTAGTGAAAAATTGATTATCTACCTTTGACGAGGTGGCAGGCTTGTCTCTCTCTTGCTCTAAGACATTAAGCCATCCTTTTCTTTCATGAAAGGTTTGTATGAAAATGTCATGTTTAACATCCATACATAGTGAGAGGAATTATGTTTAGAAGTTGAGTGAGTGTTTTTAGGAGATCAGAACTTTGAGATTTTAAGTAAGTGTTTGAGACAATTTAAGAGAATTTTGAGGTTAATTGTGGCATCTTGTAGGAGACCTAATGCCAGCCCTATCACTGTAGGCTACATGCGCCCTGTTTAACTATGAGCATAGTAAGATGCAGACATCTCTCTTTGTAGTGTCTTTGAGCCAGGATGAAAGAAACATAATTTCTCAGATTTACACGATACCACACTCTGGAGATAAAGGTTATAGTTCTCTTTTAGTTTTGTATCTCTAGGGTTCCCATAAGTCATGTGTTGCTTTCTAAACCTACCCTCACCTTCTCCTGCCTGGCAGAAAAAGCAGAAACTTCCATCCTCTTTGAATCTTTCAGTCCCCTCCTCAGTAATTAGTGAATTTGAAATAAAACTTGATTTATCTTCAAAGGCAACTCAACACTTGATTATGTCAGATGTGATTTAATATCATGACCCAGTGAACCTGTGCTTATTCTCCTAAAAACTGAAAAAAAAAAAACAAGGAGTACATGCTGAGTAGTTATACTGGTTGATTTTGCAAAGCCAATGCCACTGATTGGTTGGGACTGTCCTCTGCCATCTTAGTCTCTGATCCTGAATTAAAAGAAGACCCTGGCAATCGGATGCTCTTTTAAAAAAATCAGCACAGATTTTAGGGAGTGACTGCTACTGGGAATATGTGCACCTTAGCTGAACAAGTTGCAAAACAGAAAGAAATGTTCATTACTGAAATGGAAATAGCCAGTCTCACTCATTTAGGAGAGAACCTGAAAAAAAGTGAAGGGTGCCCACTGGGAGATTGGTTCCAGTGAATCAGCCCCGAGCCAGCCCCAGGTGTGCTTTTATTCATAGCTCTGAGTAATTGAAATAGATTGTATCCTGAAGCAGTCTGGGGTTAAATTGACCCATTGAAAACCATTTTACTTTTTCATTTTTTTTTTTTCATTTTGTAAAATCTGCACATTTCCAATAATAAAGTACTTTTTTCCCCTTCTTATAAGATACTGAAATGTTAGACCTGAATAATAGCTGTTTTTGGTAGCTATGAAGCTGTTTTGTTTAAAGGAAACAAAGTTGAATAAAACAGTCTCCATGAGATCCTATTTGACTGCATCAGAGTTTTAAATTGTGAGGCTATGAAAAAAATTCATTTGCATTTATCTTCAGAACATCCTGACCTAGCACGGTGGATTCTAGGTAGCAAATATGCTGGCTAAGGATATTAATTCCTGTCTTTGTTTTAGGGGATCATTTCATTTTTATAAAACGCTGAAAGATATTAGATAATGTCTTTCTGAGATGGAGCAAAAGATTACATGGCACTGGGTTAGGGAAAGAAATAAGCAATTCAGGGAAGGATCTAGAATAGAGTTAAAGAAGTCAGCAAAGTAAATGACTGAAAAAAGGAGAGACAGTATAATATATTATTACAAATAAAAGTTCTATTTTATTCCTGACTCTAAAAAATTATATATCTAATTTTAAGACTGTCACCATTGGATAAGACGGTATCAAGATTCTTTGAGTGTCCAAATAGTGAATGTGGACAGATGAGTGGCTTTTGACATTCAGTTCAGATTGGTACATTGTTTTGGTGAAATTTACTTTGGAACCTGGCTTTTTCAGTTAAACTGGTCATGTTTCTCAGGCCAGCTGATTATTATAACTGAGCTGGGGTTGTTGTAACTGAGTGAGACACATGTAATTATGTGTGTGTGTAAATTATGGTGTGTGTAGAGCATAGCTAGCATATGTATGGTTTTTATGTATAGCTATAGATACGGTCATATAACTGATTGCTCCAACAGTTGAAACACTTGCTTGAATTTCATAAAGTTTTATTGAAATATAGTTTACATTCAGGGCAGTGCATACATAGGTACCATTCGACAAATGTTGATAAAGGCCTAAATCCATATAACTGATGCTACAGAAAATATAGAACATTTCCGTGAGTCCTTCAGATTGCCCATGTTTCTGTACAGTCCAATCCTGCTGTTCATTCTGGGACCCAGGCAACTACTGATACACTTTCTATTATGAGAACAAAATAGAATTGCTTTTCTTAGAGCTTTATATGATAGAATCATATACGATGTGGTCCTCTGTGCCTGGCTTCTTTTGCTCACACAATGCCTGGTTTATTCACCCATTATGTTGTGTTTTTCGTTCCTTTTCATTGTTGTGTAGAATCCCTTGTGTTTGTCCATTCACCTGTTGGTAGATACTGGTTTCTTTCCAATTTGGGATGATATGAATAAAATTTCTACAAACAATGAAGTCTACCTACAAGTTCTCATCCCTTTTAGGTGACTACATAAGAATGGAAAGTCTGGCTTCTAAGGCCAGCCTACATTCACCTCTACCATAAACAGCCGAAGATTTTTCCGAAGAGGTTATGTGACTTTACATTCTCAGCAGCAATGTGTGAGAGTTCCTGTTCTCATTACCCTTTAGTATTTTGTCAGCCACTTTATGTTAACCATTAAGCAGATAGTGTTATCTCACTGTGGCTTTAATTTGATTTTCTCTGATGACTGATCATGTTGAATATTTTTTGCATGTGCTGACTGGTCATATTTTATCTTCTTTTGTAAAGTGTCTATTCAAATTGCCAATATTTTAATAAGCGTGTTTGTCTTCTTACTGATATATATCACAAATATTTTCTCCCAGTATGGGGATTGCCTTTTCATTTGCTTAAAGAGAGAAAGATGTTGGTGAAGTCCTGATCACTTATTACTCCTAATTCTTAGATACGACCTATCCACGAAATCTTTACCTATCTCAAGGTTAAAAGATTTTATTCTCTGTTTCTTCTAGTAGTTTCATAGACATGGCTTTTAAATTAGGTCCGGGATGCATTTCAGTTTAGTTTTTGTGAATGACATGAGGCAAAGTGGAGATTCATCTTTCTCTTTATGAGTGTGCAGTCACTGTAGCACCATTTGGTGGAAAAACCTATTCATTCTCCACTGAATCACGTTGGCACCTTTACTGAAAATCAGTTGCCATGTGGTTGTGTTTTAGGGTCTCTTTATTGTATGGCTTTGATCTATATGCCTATTCTTATGCCAAAACCATGAAATCTTGATTAAGGGATCTTGAAATCTGTTACTGTATCTTCTTTAATTTTATTCTCTGTCAGAATTCCTCACTCTTCTATATTCTTTGCACATAAATTGTAGAAATTTCCTTATCAATGTATATTAAAAGAACTAGCATTTTGATAGAGAATGAGTTCAGTCTAATGATCAGTAATTAGAGAACTGATATAACAATAGTTAGCCTTCCAACTCATGAACATGATATGCCTTTTGATTTACTTGTTTTCAAAAATTTTTCAGCCGTGATTTGTAGTTCTTAATATGCGTGCCTTAACACCTCTTGTCAGACCTTGTATTCTGACTTGTATTCTGTGATCTTGCTAAATGCACTATTTTAATACCTCTTTTATTACTATTATTATTACTATGGTGAATCTATTAGAGTTTTTTGAAGAGGACATGTCTTCTGCAGATAAAGCAGTGTCATTTCCTCCTTTCCAATATGTGTGTCTTTTCCTTTTCTTGACCATTGTGCTGACGGGGACTTCCAGTATGATATGGGACAGAAGAGGTGAGAGCCAACACGCATCTTTACTTGTTCACTCCTAGGGAGGAAATACTCAGGCTTCACCTTCAGGATGTTAGCCCAAGGATTTTCATACATGTTCTTTAGCAGTTTGAGGAGGTTCCTTTCTGTTTCTAATTTGCTGTGATATTTTTAAGAGAAAACATTTTAAATGTTGTCAAATGCTCACCTGAGATGATCATATGTGTTTTATGCTTTATTCAGCTGGTATGTTCAAGTACATTGACTTTTTTGAATGTTAAAATGAGCTTGCATTCCTGTTACAAACACCATGTATGCGTGGTCCATTATCCTTTTCATATATTGTTGGATTTGATTTGCTAACTTCTTTTTAAGGATCTTATATTCATGTTCATGGGAAATACAGGTGTATAGTTTTCTTATTATGTCTTTGTTTTATTTTAGTATCAGAATAATGCTTGCCTCAAAAAGTTATTTGAAAAGAACATGTTACCCTTTTATTGTCTTTTTGATCTGTAATTATGATCCTTCTTTTATTCCTGACCTTGATCACCTATGCTTTCCTGTTTTCTTGATCCTTCTAACTAGATTTTTAGTTTGTTGATTGGAAAAAAAAAACTTCTGGCTTGATTTTCTTGATATTGATTTTATCGTTTTCTATATAATCATTTTCTACTCTTTTTCACTTCCTTGCTTCTACTCACTATGGGGTTATTTTGTTTTTCATTTCATACCTTCTTAAGGTAGATGCTTAACGTAGGTCATTGCTTTTGGATCATTTAATTATCCTAACTCAAACATTTTATCTGTAAATTTCCCAGTAATTAATTACTGTTCTAGCTGCATACCATAAATTTTGATATATTGTACTCTCATTTTCATTCAGTTCAAAATGTTCCCTTATGTGTTTTTGTTTGACCTACTGATTGTATTCAAGTCTATATTTATTTTTTAATTATTTGAGTTTCTCCATACTTTTTCTGTATTGGTTTTGAATTCAGTTCTATAGTGGGCAGAGAACTTTGTATGATTTCAAGCTTAAAATTTACTTATACTTGGCTATGGCCTGGTGTATAGTCTACTTGGCTGAATGTTTCATTTGTTTATACCTGAAAATAATATACCATCTTTTATTTATGCATGTGGTTGTCTACAGATGTCAATTTAGCCAATTATTGGTAGTGTGCTTTATGTAATCTGTTGATTTCCTGTCTACTTGAGGGTTACGGGTTGTTTTCTTCTCCCCCACTTTACACCCATCTTCCCCTGCCAACTACCAGCACCCTAGGGTCCAAGCTCCAGCGACGGGCACAAAGACAGCATGCTTGCAGGGACTGCTCAGACAGTCCCCACAACGACATCAGATCTCCTAAAGCTCTCTCACTGAACCTTGACTTTTCTCACTGAACCATGACTTACATATCTGTTCTGACTTCTTTTAACGTTATCTCCTGCTTTCCACTTTTATCTGTTTTTATTGTTTTGAGATGTGTTTAGAAAACTATTTGTAAAACTAAATTGAAGGATGAATGGACAGACGGATAGATGATATATCTACCTTATGTTTCTCAGTGGTGCTTAGAACCATCAACCCTCCAGGGTCATCCCAATTCAATTCTGGAATTAAAATAACTCAAATCTGAATGTCAGTGTCTTATACAAGCTGTTCACTTCCATTTTAACCTTCCTCTGTGGGTACAACTTTTCTGGATTAACTGACAGGGTCCACCTATTTCCCCCCACACTTGATAGGCTCTGGAATCTAATTCTTGTCCCCAAGTCCTCAATGCTACCTGTCTTTCAGACTCTCTACCCATCTCTGTGGTAAAAAAAAAAGAAAAAACAACCCCATAGTTGGCATCTATCTCTGCGCCTCTTTCTTCTTCCAGATATTGAGTAATCATGCACTATTTTACTGGTCCTTTGGTGTGTTCCTACACATGATTAGAAAAAAATTTTTTTTTAGTTACACTAGTTGCTTTGAGTCAGAAGTTTAATCCGAATTACCCAACTCATAGTTATTGTAAGCAAAAGTCCTATCTACTCAAATTCCTATTATCTTTGTGCGTTATATGTATCCAAGGGGTCATATCTTTTTTTTTTTTTTCCTTAACAAGTGCATATAAGTAAGTTATTCACAGGACGAGTTCTGAACTCAGATTGCTTGTGTTTTTTCTTGGCTGCAGTACTAACCAGCTATGTGACATTGCCCATGCTACTTAAATCTCTGCTTCATTTTTTTCATGTGATTCTCTTGAGGACCAAATAAATTAACACAAGTTCAGCCCTGAGATTATTGACTTGCACATTTTAAGTGTATGATCAATCTTAGGTATTATTATTAGTAGGTACAAACTTGTGTTAAATCCAACCTAAATCAAAGTTAAATCAATGGATGGATCCAACGTTGTGAGCAAGGAAGCTCTTTTTCATCTAATTTTTGAGATAGCCTCGCAAAGTTAATTTCCAGGTTTTCTAATTCACTAGTTAGCTTTAGCTATGTACCACCAAGAATTTCCAGATGCTAATGGTACACATTCTGCATTCTTTTAATTTCCCTTGGGAACTAAACATATTATAGAGAAGTTTTTTCATTGAAATCAGTGAAATCTATTCCCATGGCTTAGGTCATACATTGACTATAGACATCTTTATACCTTCCAGCCTACTTCTTGGATAGTAAATGCTTAAGGTTAAAGACCTACATGCCTTTATGATAGGACCTTTTTTTATGCATCTACTTTCTGGCCTTAATATTTTATTAGGAAGAAAATAAAAGTACCCAATGTATTCTTCCCATTTTTTTCTCTTTTATATAGAAAGTGGATGTTTCTGAGTTGGACTGAGAATCATCCTGGCTTTCTGTGTCTGTAAGGAGAAAGAGTCCCACACTTCTTGCTACCAACAATTACAAATACCAGAACCAGAGGTGGCTGTGTCAGGAAATAAATCAAGACATATCTCAAAATGCAGCATAATGGATCATAAAGAACAAAAAGTAGAGATCAAAATCACTTCTTTTCTCTTATGTTTTTTCTAACAAACTGTGGAGACCAGTGCAAAGGAAATATAGTTCTGTTGCTTCTATGCTCTCATTAGCAAATATAGTGGAGAGACCGGAGGTCACATAAAATAATAGGCTTATGTTGAATTGGCTTCTCCCAAATCAACAGAAATTTTCATTCAGAGAAATCATCTGAAAACCTCTAAATACATTTCAAACGATGAATATCCACCAGAATAAGAAAGCTAAATCCTGGTATGGGTCCTCTATAGATTCCCAAGTCCTCTGCACAGGACAGCACTAGGCTTTCTTTCAAATTCTGTCCAGAATATATTTCTTGAGAAATCCTAGCTGAGCGATTTTGGATGGGAAATATCTTTGTAGTCATTTTGAAAAGTAGAGGCATATCTGGAATTACAAAGAAATGAATGATCTGGCATTTTCTTCAGGTTATACCGTCTGCCAAACCATTTTTCATATACTGACCTGGGTTTGCTCTATTGCCTGTGTGAAGAGCAATGTTGGAAAATGCTACTTGGAACAATAGCTTCTTTTCAGGTCATGTCACCTTGATGTCTTTTCAGATTCATGGGAAGCATGTTGTTTTTCCTGAAAATGGCATTCTGTGGTATCCATAGTGAAGAGACTGTATTTTTTCCCCTACAATCTGTGCATTTGTTATTATAGTTCCCAGTATCTGGAGTGATCATTTAGGGGCTGCTCATCCTCCCACTGAAATCTGATAACCCATGGTGCCAGTCCATCAGTCACACAACTTGGGGTAAAGGGGTTGCGTTTTTTGTTTTGATTTTTGCTCCTTTAACAAAGCTCCAGGAAAACTGTGGCTGTAGTAGGGCCTAGGAGGTGACTGGGGAGAGGGTCTGGAAAACATGGAGCTATCTTCTCCTTTCTTTCTCGAGATGTTCATGTCCTCCCTCCACAAACTGGCAGCTTGGAGCTCCAGACTCACAGGTCCTGGTTTTGCCTCTGAGCAGACATGGAGAGCTTCTTTCCTCGGTCTCGAGATCAGAAACCTAAGGCGATTGTATCTGACCCATCCGTGGTCAGGGACCTGGCCTGAGGTCGTCACCAGTGCCTGGGGTGGGGTGGCAACATGCCTCCCTGACCAGCCTGCCCAACAAAGGGACCATTCTGTTGCCATCATTCGATAGACCAGGTGCATCCACCATGACTAAAGATTTTCCTGATTCTTCACTTATTTAAATATAACCTGTATCACATGTGCACACATTTCTTGCCACTAACTGCCTCTTGTCTATTTTCACATGTTCTCAGTGTCAAAACAAAAGTGCTTAAGAGCTTTGTAGGTGGCTGGTCATTTGATTCTTCTAGTGAAAATCTGGGGGTCCACCCTTATTAGGACCTCAAGAACCTGGAGAACCCTCCATGATGAAGGTGCCTGTGATCTCAGATCTCAGAGCTCCTGACTCACAGAGTGTCGTGCCCTTTTGTACTTTCTAGTCTCAGAGGAACTCTCTAGATTTTACTTGTTGCTTCAGGTCCTGTTCCTAAACTGTTCAGATCATAAATATTTAAGAAACTGAGGAACTTCTTAAAAATATAGGTTCACTGGCCTATTAAAAAAAAAAAAACACTATATGATAATTGACTCTCTCTGCTTGAGAGAGTCAGCATAATCTCTTCCAGTCCTTTCCATGTTGCTACAAAAGTTGGGTATTTGTCCTTTCTGATGGAGGCATAATACTCCATAGTGTATATGGACCACATCTTCCTTATCCATTCGTCTGTTGAAGGGCATCTTGGTTCTTTCCATAGTTTGGCGACTGTGGCCATTGCTGCTATAAACATTGGGGTAAATTGTGGAGCATAACAAAAAGCATGGAGGACATGGGGAGTTAGAGAGAAGGGGGTTGGGGTAAATTGGAAGGGGAGGTGAATCATGAGAGACTATGGACTCTGAAAAACAATCTGACGGGTTTGAAGGGGTGGGGGGTGGGAGGTCGGGGTACCAGGTGGTGGGTATTATAGAGGGCACAGATTGTATGGAGCACTGGGTGTGGTGAAAAAATAATGAAACTGTTATGCTGAAAATAAATAAATTAAAAAAAAAAAGAAGGGTCAGATGTAAAAAAAAAAACTGTTTTTTTTAAAGATTATTTTTATTGATTCATTGATTGGTTTAAGGGGGGAGTGGCACAAGGAGAAGCGAATCTTAAGCAGACCTGGGCTGAGAGTGGAGGGTGATGTGGGGCTTGATCTCATGACCCTGAGATCAAGACCTGAGCCAAAATCTAGAGTCTGTCACTTAACCAGCGGTGCCAACCAGATCCCCAGAAAAAATAATCTGTATTCTTATAATCAGTCATGTCCGGAGGAAATGCTAGGCATGAAGGTGAACTAGTGGATTACCCGGTCATTTTCTCTCTATGGGGGCATTCTTGCTTACTGGTACTTGCAGAACCCAGAGGCACCGAAGTGGATTAAGGCAATGATTTGCTTTCTGATAGTTCAGCTGTTTGTTTATTCTGTTACCAAAACATTTCTTTCAGAGTACACATTATTTTTGGCTTTTTCCATTATTCATCAGTAACCTTGGTAGTAAAAAGTATACATATTCTTTTCCTTTGTTCATGGATCTGTTCTCTAAGAGTACCAAGATAAGTACAATGAATATTAGAAGGTAGGTTTTTGCATACATATTTCTTTACGTCAAGTAATTTCTTTGGTCTTTATCAAAATAATAAGAGATTATTGAGGTCAGTATCTTCTGCTTTTAACAGAAGAGAAATACTAACATTTAGAAGAATTAAATCATTGCTTTGCCTGACAAGGTGTGTACCCACAGAGCCCGGGGCAAGCCCAAGAGGAAACGTGAGAGCACTTTGATAGAGCTCTAGAAAGTTGGAAGCTGAACATGAAGCAGGTGATGGGTGATGTGCTTCGGGAACGTGGGGACTCTCTCTCCTCACAATGTGTCATGTCTCCGTTTCTATTTTACTATTTTACTTAAGAAATTAAAACTGAGGGGCGCCTGGGTGGCTCAGTGGGTTAAGTCTCTGCCTTCGGCTCAGGTCATGATCTCAGGGTCCTGGGATTGGGCCCCACATTGGGCCCTCTGCTCAGCAGGGAGCCTGCTTCCCCTCCTCTCTTTCTGCCTGCCTGTCTGCCTACTTGTGATTTCTGTCAAATTAAAAAAAAAAAATCTTAAAAAAAAATTAAAACTGAGCTACTTGTTTTGAAATGCTGAGATGTTTAATAAATCAACATGCAGTAAGTTTTATGGAAAAATATATAAATATTTCAAAGCACCAGGTGACCAAAAAACATTAGGGATCATGTCTGATCATGTGAGCCACCAATATTACCTTTTGAGGTTTTTAAACTTCTGTTTAAGAAAATAAAGAATATAGACTAGGTTAACAGCTCATATATATTTTGATACTAAAAATACACAATTATTCTTCCATGTACATAATACACTTTTTCAAAGACTTTCTTCAGTAGGAAAATTGCCTTTAGAGAAGAGTGTTTTTTTTTTTTTCATCTTCTAATTACTCATGAGATAAATGACATGTGTCATGGTCACAGACTGCAGAAATGTGGGCTTCCCAGAAGCTATGCCTGCATCCTCACAAGAAACTGCAAACTGGGAGCAAGGAAAACAAAACAACCATAGAGAAAGATAGCAAGGACACGTGCAAATCTTGGCTATGGTACTTGGGGATATGATAAAAATGATCTCTGGAGAGTGTTTGATCCCAAGCTGGTCTATATGCAGACTTGGGACCTGAAAGAATCAGAGGAAAAAAGAAGAAACTAGAATGAGATCCACAAATACTTAAGATAGTCAAATGATTTGCATAAGCCATATACTCACCTGTTCAATGTTGTAAATAAAAGAGGAAATCCAGAGTATGGGTAAAACAATAACAGTCATAATAATTAGGGGCGCAAAATGTTAAAACAAGAACAAATACAACCTATGTAATGTGATTATAATGAAGTGATGAAAATGTAAAGTATAATGAGGTGATGAAAACGAGGGGATAAAAGTGTTCTGAGGGAAGCCTGGGTGGCTCAGTTGGTTGGACGACTGCCTTCGGCTCAGGTCATGATCCCGGAGTCCCTGGATCAAGTCCCGCATCGGGCTCCCAGCTCCATGCGGAGTCTGCTTCTCCCTCTGACCTTCTCCTTGCTCATGCTCTCTCTCACTCACTCTCTAAAAATATAAAAATAAATTTTATTTATTTATTAAAATAAATAAATAAAATCTAAAAAAATGTGGTCTGAAATTGATTGCAGTGAGGGCGCGCAACTCTATGAATACATTTGAAAACATTGAATCGCATTCTAGATAACTGAATTGGATGGCATATGAATTATATTTCAATAAAACTGATGTCTCTTTAACAGTTTTGTAGGATTTGTTTCTCTAGTGCCCAATGTGAAAATATGCTTCCCAGAAAATAAATCTTGAACCAGAGGGACAGAGATACTGAGACAGAGCAGAACACATTAATGGGAGAGGAATTAGATAAATTTGGCTTGAATTTTTCTACTACCATATATCTGAGTTTGAAATGGGGAAAGACTGTGCCACACAGAGCCTACTGGGTCTTTCTGGATGGCCAATATATTAAACTGAACCTGGAAAATCGGATGAGAGCAGGTCGTACACTGATTACATATGGGGTCTAATGTGCTGGGCACGTAACTCTATATCACAAGGTTAGTATGACATAAAAAACTTCTCTCTGAATTTTTATAAAAAATCAAAGTACAACTTGCATTCAAAAAAATGCACAAAGATTAAGTTTGTAATATTTTGGATTTTGACAGTTGCACACCTCTGTTAGCCACATATCGAGATACAGGTGGTTTCCGTGACTTCAGAAAAATAAACTGTGCTCAGTCCCGGACAATCCCACCTTCCATGAGGGACATTCGTTGCTCCGAAATGGTTCACTAGAGCTAAGGCTTTGCTATCCTGTTTTTGTCTTTGTATACAGATTTTGTATAAAGGGATAATACAGAATTAAATTTGGATAAGGCTTCTTTCACTGAATGCCATGTTTTGGAGATGTGTCCACAATGGTTGAGTAGTTCATTCCCCCTTAGCACAGATGAGTCTTCCATTGTATGGAAATTCTTTCCTTTTTTTAAATTATGTTATGTTAGTCACCATACAGTACACCATTAGTTTTTGATGTCGTGTTCCATGATTCATTGTTTACGTATAACACCCAGTGCTCCATGCAATCCATGCCCTCCTTAATACCCATCACTATGCTAGCCCATCCCCCCACCACTCCCTTCTAGAACCCTCAGTTTATTTCTCTGAGTCCACAGTCTCTCATGGTCTGTCTCCCCCTCCAATTTCCCTGCCCCCTTCACGTCTCCTTTCCTTTTCCTAATGCATGGAAATTATTTATCTCTTCTGCTGATGGTGGACATTTGGACTACTTTTTGGCTTTTCACTAATTTAAATAAGGTTGTTTTGAAGGAGCACACTCCAGGGTTTTGTGTGTGTGTGTGTGTGTTTGTATGTTTTCATTTCTTTTGGATAAATGATGGCTTCATTTTTGAGGAACTTCTAGAATGATTTCCAAATGTGTACCTTTTATATTACTGCCGGCAGTAGGTGAGAGTCTCAGCCACACCACACACTTGCCATCAAGTTCTTTTTACACTTGAACTGTTCTTGTTGGGTAGATGATAGTATCACACTGTGGCTTTCATTTGCACTTTTCTGATAATCAATGATATTGAACACACTCATGGGCTTAGTGGTCCCTGGTATATAAACCTTGGTGAAATGCCCATTTTTACAATAGGGTTGATTTTATTGTTTAGTTGGAGACATTTATATATTGTTGATTGAAGTTCTTTGTAAGTTCTATTTATTGCATATTTTTCCCAGTCTAAAGTTTGCATATCCTTATTTTAAACAATATGAACATAATGTTTTAATTTTGGAGACTTATTTTTGGTTAATGGTTTCTGTATTGTATTCATGAAATTTTTTGTCCACCCCAATGTCAGCCCAAGGTCATGAAACTACTCTACATTGAAAAGCAAGCTTTAACATGTAAGATTTTTACATTTACGTCTTTGATTTATCTCAAATAAATATTTTTGTGTTTAGGATGAGATACGGGTTAAGTTTCATTTTTTTCTCTTATGTATACCCAGTCAGTTGTTCCAGCATGATTTATTCAAAAGAACTTCCTTTCCTCATTTTATTACCTGACACCTTGTTAAAATCTTTTATTCTGTTAAATTGATCTAATTGTCTATTTTTATGCCTATGACAATACTGCACTGTCTTGATCAAAGCAGTAATATAGTAAATCTTGAAGTAAGATAGCATAGGACCTCATTTTTTTTCTTCTTTTTAAACTTGCTTTAATTGCTCTAGGTCCTTTTTCCTTTCCACAGCAAAAATAGTAGACAGAATTAACAATGCAACAAGACTGAGAATTGTAATCCACTGACATGATATATCTCTCTACTGGTATTTTGGGATTTCTCTCTTTAGTTCTTAATCAGTGTAGTCAGTTGTATCAGTCTAGATTTTCTTGGTTTTTCTCCATTGTTTATCCAGTTTTATTTGATGAATTTTTACTGTTATCTCATTTCTTTCCTTCATCCTGCTTACTTTAAAGATTTTAATCTTTCTAATATCTTAAGGAAGAAGCTTCGATCATTGATATTGAACCGTTCACTATTCTTCTTCTAAAACAAGCATTATATTAGTTTTCTAGCGCTACCATAAAAAAGTCACAAACTGGGCAGCTTAAATTATAGTAATTTTTTGTCTACAGTGATTTCTGGCATCTAGGAGTCTGAGATCCAGGTGCTGGCAGAATTGGCTCTTTCTGAGAGCTAGAATTTGCTCCAGGTCTCTTTCTTCATTTCTGGAAGTTTGCTGGCCATCTTTGGCCTTCATTTTTATACACATGCATCACCGCAGTCTCTACCTTCATCTTTACATGGCATTCTTCCTATGTGTGTGCTTGTGTCCAAAATTCCACTTTTCCTAATGACACCGTTTCTATTTGATTAGGGACCCACCCTACTCCAGGATGATATTATATTCACTAATTCCATCTGTAGAGACACTATTTTATTTTATTTATTTGACACAGAGAGAGAGAGCACATGCACAAGCAAGAGAAGCTGCAGGCAGAGGGAGAGGGAGAAGCGGGCTCCCTATGGAGCAGGAGCCTGATAAGCGCCTCCACCCCAGGACCCTGGCTGGGATCATGACTTGAGCTGAAGGCAGACGCTTCAATGACTGTGCCACAAAGGCGCCCTGTAGAGGAACTCTTTCTAAATAAGGTCACAGTCTGAGTACTGTAGTTTGGGACTTCAGTATATGAACTGGGGGGGACACAGTTTCACCCATAGCAAGCCTGCAAGTTCCCTTCTAAATACTGCTGGACTGAATCCAAGAGATTGCATGAGAGAATATGTTATATATCCGTTACCATTCAATTTGGAATATTTTCTAACTTCCATTTTAATTTCTCTCCTGACCCATGGATTTAAAAATGTTTGATGTTTAATTTTGAAAGACTCACTTTTCTGGGGCACCTGGGTGGCACATTAAGTGCCTGACTCTTGATTTTAGCTCAGGTCATGATCTCAGAGTCATGAGTTCGAGCCCAGCATCGGGCTCTCTGCTGAGTGTGTCGTCTGCTGGAGATCCGCTCTCCCTCTCCCACTTCCTCTGACCTTTCTGTTTCTCTGAAATAAATAAATAAATCTTAAAAAAAAATATTCAGTTTTCTTAGATATCCTATCTGTGTTGGTTTCTAATTTATTTCTATTGACATTAGAGAACATACTACATGTAATCTATTCCTAATGACTTTAGAATATGAAACATTATACATATTGAGAGAGTACAGTTTGATAAATTTTAAATATGTGCACATCTGTAAATATTTATTAGAATCGAGATAATGAATGTATCTATCTGCTCTCAGGGCAGTGTCTCTTTGGGAGCTCTTCCTCTCCTCCAATGACCAGGTAAACCGATCTATTTTCCGTAAATGCAGAATAGTTTGCATATTCTTTATTTCTCTATGAACTTTATCATGCAGAACGCACTGTTTTTTGTCTGCCTTCTTTCACTCATCATAATTGCTTTGTGATTTATCCATACTGAAGCATGAACAGCAGTTTATTCTTTTTTTAATATTACACTAGTTTGTCCATTTGTACCAAGTTGTTTTAGTTTTGGATTATTACAAATAAAGCTGCTGTGAAAATCTGTGTGTAGGTCTTTGTGTGGGCGTGCGCTTTCATCTATCTTGGATAAATCTCTTGAAGTGGAACGGGCACACATACGTATGGGACCACAGTGTGCCAGTTGTATGTTCAAGTTTACTAGAAATCTACAAACTGTCTTCCAGACTGGTAGTGTGACTACTGTTCCAAGTGGTGGTGTACGAGAGTTGCTCCACGTTCGTGCCAACACTTGATGTGATCAGACTTTTTTTTTTTTTTTTAAAGATTTTATTTATTTATTTATTTGTAAGAGACGGAGAGAGAGCAAGCGAGCACAGGCAGACCAAGAGGCAGGCAGAGGCAGAGGGAGAAGCAGGCTCCCTGCGAAGCAAGGAGCCCGATGTGGGACTCGATCCCAGGACCCTGGGATCATGACCTGAGCCGAAGGCAGCTGCTTAACCAACTGAGCCACCCAGGAGTCCCGTGATCAGACTTTTTAATTTCAGCCTCTCAGAATGATAGTGGTGTGGTGGCATTATCTCATTTTTTGGGTTTCAGTTTGCATTTTCCTAATGATTAGTCATGGTGAAGATGTTTTCCTTTGCTTATTTGCAATCTTTATATACTCTTTGGTAAAGTGGTTTTCTTATCTTTGATATACTTTTAATGGATTATTTATTTTTAATTACTGAGTTTTAAGAGTTACTTCTATATTCTGGATACAAATGTTTTATCAGATATGTGTTTTGCAAATATTTTCTCTTAGTCTCTGACTCGTTTATTAATTTCTTTGGTAGTGTCCTTGAAGAGCAAAAATTCCTAATTAGAATGAATCAAAATTTATCAGTTGTTTCCTCTTCTGGGTCATAATTGTGCTGTTATAGCTAAGAAATCTTTGCTTAGCCCTAGTCACAAGGATCTCTTCTATATTCGTTCTAGAATTTTAATAACTTTATCTGGTAATCAAATTTAAATTTTATTTTAAGTTTTACATTTAGAGCTTTGACCCATTTGGTGTTATACTTTTTATTTATGGTGTGAGGTATAAATTCATTTTTTAAAAAATGTAAAGATATCTAATTTTTTCACTTATTTCAAATGTATTTATCTTGCTCTATTGTAATGCATTTGTTAGAAGATGCTTTACTTCTATTTTTGGATTCTTTTGTATTATTACCAGAGTGTTGGCTTTGGTTCAGGTAGGCAAGCTGTTTATTTGCAGATAAGCTTGATATTTCTGAGACTGATTTTAGCCTTTGGTAGGATGAGTCTAGAGTCCCATTTGCTGTAAATCTAGATGAGCTCTTCTCCCATAGGGGCGTTTGATGATTTACTACGTGCTTGAATTATTCAGTGAAGCCACTTTTCTCTGACTTTTTGGAACTCAAATGCTTCCCCATCTTGCACAAATTCCCAGAGTATCTTATAGCTCCTTTTATTACTTTTCCTGGGACTTGTTTCTTGTAGGTCCTCATGGAGTTCTGCCCTGAGTATATGTTTTTTTAGTGTTTGGCTAAACAGTCAAGGAGACATCCTGTGAAGATTCTGGAATTGTTTTTCCCACACAGTTCCCTGTTCTCTAGTGCTCTGGCCCCAAAACTGTAGTCCCTCCCAGAGCCCACACTCTCACATCTGTCTCCTGAGCTCAGCTAGACCACTCGGTTATGAATGGACTTCGCATCCTTGCTCATCGGTCTGGAAAGTTCGCCATGCCCAAAGCAGGAACTTCCATAGAACTGCATTTTTTCTCCTTTCCAGGTTTTTTATTCTGTGCTCTGTGCTGTGAAATATCTGAATGCATTTGCTTCCTATATTTGGTCCAGTTTTCCTGTTGTCTCTAGTCAGGCTGTGGTTACTTCCTCAGGGCTAACAGACCTCCATCAGCAAATTTCAAAACCATCAAATCATTCAGTTTCTGACTCGAACTACTTTTCCTGACCTGTCTCGCCCTTCCAGTTCCTTCTCTTCCTTTGTCCTCCCTGATGGCAGTCTCTCTTCAGTCCTGCCATAACCCTTTCAGGGATTTAACTTCCATTTCTCCTTCATCAAGATGCACCCTTCAGCTGTATTGCCAAGAGCTTCCTGAAGAAATAAATATTTTGCTTGCTTGAGCAATTTTGTAGGTTCCCACAGGTGACACCTTTTCCAGATTTAGGTATCGACAGTAACCAACAATGTAATGTTAGAAGGGATCGTCTAGTAAGATATTGTCTTCACATATCTCTGTCTTTGGAGCCCCTCCTTTCTAGAGAAGGCCTTGTCATGATAAGAAATAATAAGCAGTCCAATTTGAGGATAATCCTAAGAACAAACTCATAATTAAATCCACGTCTAGGGCTTACAGGCAGGGGTAGGAGAGAGGAGAAAGTGGGCTGGAGTTAGTCATAGCGTGGTCTTGGCAGAGATGGGTAGGGAATGATAAACCACAAAGCCACTGGAACATTTACTCATCTTGTCTTTAAAATGTGTGGATCTGTGAGGAGTTAATGTTAGATCAGTTTGTCTGTGATATTATCTTGGACCATATGGATTTGACTGAACAGATATTAAAAGGGTTTGCCCTGAGCAAACTTGAGCCTGAAGGTGTCCATCGTGATGTGGTCTGGAAGAGTCTGTGTGTTTTGCTTTTCAAGTTCAGTTCTTCATCCCCATCGCCCAGACACCAGCAGGGTCTTTCTCATTTCATCTGCAGTGCAAGAATTACCAACTGTATTCAAGATAGTGTGTCACAGAATTTAATTCCAAAGCTTAGAAAGAAATGAAGTATAACCAAATTGAGAAACTTAAGAAAATGTCTTTATGATTAATAATATTAATTTTCTGAAAGCAATTCAGAATTATATTCCCAGTACCAGACGTGTATTGAATGGATGAATGAATGCAATTTTTAAAAGGTTATGAGACAAGAGACAGGAATTGGTAATGTGCGTAATCTTTTATCCTTGTGGACATAATTAAGTGAAACATAATGTAGACACCTGAAATCCACACTGTAAGAAGCTATATAAAATTAGGATACTTTAGATAGCTCCTCATGTAGGAGGTTCGAGTCATTGGAAATAATTTGCCTCTTGGTTACAGATCTGATTGGAGTAGGAGGGCCAGTAGAGGTTCAGGTGTTACATAGATGCTGGTCATTAGCCTGGTAGTTTTATCACTAGTTGTAAGACCTTTGGGAAGTAATGTTTCTTTAGTTTCTGTTCCTTCATCTGAAAAATGGGCACATTATTTTTTTAAAAGATTTTATTAATTTATTTGATAGAGATCACAAGTAGGCAGAGAGGCAGACAGAGAGAGAGGGAGAAGCAGGCTCCCTGCTGAGCAGAGAGCCCGATGTGGGGCTCAATCCAGGACCCTGAGACCATGACCTGAGCTGAAGGCAGAGGCTTAACCCGCTGAGCCATTGAGGCGCCCCAAATGGGCACACTATTATGAATGGGAAGAGAATTAAGTGATTAACTACATATGCTTAACATATTGTAGCTGCTCAGAAAATATTACTCAGCTTTGCTTCTCTTTTCATCATTATAATCAATGTGTAAGTATATTAAGGTAATATATTTGTTAATAAGGATTATTTATTTGTTACTCTGTTTAAATTCATATCCTCATACAAAACACTAAACTTCTGAGGAAAAATAAGAAAGAGAAGGGGAGAGAGAGAGCAGAGATGGGAGATATAGAGGGCCATACAGAGAGGTCAAGTTTCACCCCAAATGAGTTATAGCTCATGCCTCAGATTTTGAGTGCCTGTGGAAACAAAAACTCTTAGAGGGAAAACTTAGGTTAGAGTGTGTGTGTGTGTGGGTATGCATGCATGCGTGCGCATGCACTGTTGTTCATTCAGTTTATTCAGCCATCATTTGCCAATAATTTACCAAATGCCAGAGTGTACAAAATGCCAGTAATGGAGGAAGTGATTGGAAAAAAATAGTTTTACTGTTGTAAACCTTAGAGTCTATCAGAAGAGATGCATATGGTGTGTGAAGATTCGTGTTACAAAGGAGAGGAGTTGTAGTTTGGGGACCTGTAACAAGGACCCCTAAGCTGGAAGAGGACGTCTGGGGAATTTTCTTTGTGAAAGGATATTTGAGCAAAGGACTAAGCAATGTAGAGTTTTCTAGGTCACCGAGTGGACTGAGAAGTAATGTGGGGATAGCTTTCTTGGATGATTCACCGTCTCCACAAAGACCCCGAGAAAGGAGAAAGTGTGGTTTGCACAGAGACTGAAGCAGAGCTGCGTGAATGGGACTCATAGTCCACAAAGGACAGAGTAGACCAGAATGCCTAAGCTGAGGCTAAAGGAAGTCCAGGACTAAGTAACATAGGGTCGTATCTGCTGTGTTAAGTTTTTTGATTTTTAAGAGCAATATGAAGCCACAGAGAGGTTTGGATCAGGGCAGGGCAACTGATTCGTACTGTCAGATAATCTTTTTCTCTGCAGTGGGATACATAGGTTTGAAGATAAAAGAGTGTTTATGAAAAACAAAAATGCCAGGAAATTGGTAGATTCATGCAAGGCATGTCTAACAAAGATTTGCATTAGGGTGGTGACAATGGGAATGAATAGACCAAGTTAAGTTAGGAAGGTAGTTAAAAGTTAGTATCAACAGGAGGCTCCTGGGTGCCTCAGTGGGTTAAGCATTTGGCTCTTGATTTCTGCTAAGTTCATGATCTCAAGGTCATGCGGTTGAGCTCCTTGCTGACCAAGGGTCTACTTGAAGATTTTCTCTCTCTCTCTCTCTGCCTCTCCCCACCTTTCTCTCTAAAATAAATGAATAAATCTTAAAAAAAAAAAAAAAAAAAAAAAGTTAACATCAACAGGATTTTGTCCAGCAGGCAAATTCTTCCTTAAAAACCTTCCCAACCTTCTCTACCCTCTTTTTTACTTGGAGAACTTCTATGCATTTTTTAAACTAAAGCTCAAGTGTTACCTACATTTTGATGACCTCCTTTCTACAGGAAGAGTTAGCAGATTAGTATTAGCACACCCGGCAAATTGAAGGATTTTCAGCTAGTGAATTTCACCCCTGGATACACACTGAAGTCATCTGGGGAACTTTAAACACTTCTAACCCCGCCTCCCACCCCAAACCAGCTCTTTAGGAGCAGGGACAGAGTAAGAGTCTTGCTTGAAAGCTCTGAGAGTGGTTCTAATGTGTATGAACAGAAGGGAACCAGCACCTAATGGCAGTTACCATATTGGCATTTCTGGTTGCCTTTTCCATTAGGCTGTACACTGGTAGACCAGGACTGGTTCCAAGAGCATAGCACAGCAGTGATACATCTTAATTTCCTGCTATATATTTAAATAAATTAAAATATGCAATTTGAATTACTTTTAGCCAATTGAGGCATCCCTAAAGATAACTGAAAATAATTCAGAGGCATTTCATGAAGTGTCTGCCCTAGAAATCCCTTGCTGAGGTGGAAATAGACATTTAAAATACAAACTATATAAAATACAAAGTATATAACAAAGTATACAAAGTATATAACAAAGTATATAACTGTTGCCAAAATATAAACATTGTTGCCCATGGTGGTGTTCCATGACTTGGGCTCTGCCCAAGGATTTTTTTTTCTGACCTAAAAGATAAACTTTTTTAAAAAGTTATATATTGCAATAAATCTCCATTCCTCCAAAATACACAAGCTAATTGGCTACTTTGACCTTAATATCCATTCTGTTCCCAGGCATGGAGGCAATCTCTAGTCTCATGGGAGTAGGAAAGGCACAGACTAATTTCTTCTACCTATTCCCACTTCATGTAGCTTAGGGAGATAAACATGGCCTGATTTCTCTGAAAACCTTATCGTATTACTGGTTTTAGAATGATGCTGCAGTTTGTCTATTACCACAATTCATGGGATGGATTTCACTGGCTTATACTACAGCTCCTGTTCAGTTTTTAAAGAAACTGTTTGATCCCAATGTAAAATGAATGACTGCCCAATTTCACATGAAGCAAAACAAATTACAAGAAGGCCTGGGGAGCGAGTGGAGAACCTCCTTCCATGGTGACTCTGACTCTGGCCCCACAGAGAATTTTCTGAACACCTGTGCACCTTGTACTGAATGGCCTTAGTGCTGTCATTCTTCCCTTGCACGTTCACAAAATGTATGCTCTTAGAAAATGGTGTTTCTATCAAGGAAGAGATAACGGACCAAGTCAGAGACCTTAGCTATCCTGGCCTTCCTGTCTGAGAAGGAAATGAAGGTAGAGAGGGGTGGGGGGAACCACAGAGCTGAGGCCAAATCCAAAGCAGAGAGTTGACACAGAGGACAGGCAAGAGGCTAAGACTAAGTCCAGAGACCCAGCTTCGATGGGCTTCCCGAAGTAAGACCCCGGCACGGGAAGCCTGCACCTGCTCCTTGCAACTCAAGTCAGAACAATAAGGGTTTCCATGATTTTTTAAAAGGTTTATGGATCTTCTAGGTCTCATACCTGGTCTTTCTAACCCTGTTAATACCCTGCTCCATTATTGGAAGCATAGATCCAAGTTTCTGATCTACCTCTGTAGAACGTCACAGCATGAAATTTGTTCACAAATCGTATTCTTGCTTTCCATATTCTCATTTCCCATCACCATGTGAAAAATGACCACAGTCTTGGTGGCTTAAAACCACTCCTAATTAAAAAGAACAACAGCAACACAAAACATGTTTATGGGTCAAAAGACTTAATTTTTTTTAAGTAAGCTCTACACCCAAGGTGGAACTTGAACTCATGACCCTGAGATCAAAAGATTCATGCTCTACTCACTGAGCAACCAGGCACCCCCACCCACACACACTTATTATTTTTTTAAAGGTTTATTTATTTTAGGGGAGGCAGAGGGAGAGAATCCTCAGGCAGACTCCCCACTGAGCAAGGAGCCCATCATGGGGCTTTCGTGCAGGCTGTCCACAAGAGGGCTGTCCATTAGTTCAGGCCTGTAGGGTAGGAGAATATGCTCCACTCGCTGTCTGTCTGGTCTCTTCTAAGGGCTCACCTGATTCTGAACAGCCCAAGATAAGTTCCCCAAGTTAAAGTCAACTTGGATAATACCTGAAAAATCTCTACACAGAAGTACTAGGCTAACTCGCAGGTATTACTAAGAATCAGTAACCATGCATTCTGGTTACCAGTGTTACATCACAAATTACCCCCATACTTACTGACTCACAGACATAGTTTATGTGAGCCATGAATTTGAGAAGGGCTTGGTTAAGTAGTTCTGGTTTGGGGTCTTTCATCAGACTGCTTTCAGAATGTGGCCGTTTTTTATTGTGGTCCCCAGTGAGTTTTCTCTCCATTTATTTGTCTCCCTTTCTCTTTCTCTCTCTCTCGCTCACTCTCTTTCTCCACACACCACCCCTGTAGCTTTAGGGACTCAGTATATAGTCTGTTTACACAGGTTTTTGGAGCTCCTTATGGAATGACAGCTTCAGTGAATTTTCTCACTCACATGGGTGCTCAGGGCTACAACACGGGGCCTTTACTGAGTGAAATAGAATCTGTCACCTCTTCTAACCAAGCTCTAAGATGTCACCAAGTGTCACTTGTGCTGCTTCTAAGTGAGTTCCAAATGTCGCTGTGTTCAAGGACAAGGGAATTCTATCCCACTTTAAATAATAAAGATGAGCAGACGCCTGGGTGGTTCAGTCGGTTGATTCTTGATTTTGGCTCAGGTCACGATCTCAGGGTGATGGGATCAAGCCCCGTGTTGGGCTCCCTGCTAAGCGTGGAGTCTGCATATCCTTCTCCATCTCTCTCTGCTCTTCCCCCTGCTCCTGCTTTCTCCCTCTCTCAGATAAATAGCATCTTACAAAAATACATAGATGAGCATTTTGCCTTGCTCGTGATAATGCAGGTTGGGCCATATACCTGATATAATCTGTGATTTTTAACTGTTTTGAATCCTTAAAATTATTGTGGGTTCTGTTTTGTTTTGTTTTAGGGCTTGGTTGGGTCTTAGCCATCTTTCTCATGATACATGTTAGGTGCCCAGAATATTAGATGACCTTCTCTTGTGAAGTGACACTGAGGGGACCTTGGGAATCTCTTTGCATCCATTTGAAAATCAATGGCTACTGGGTCTTCTTGCTTTGTCATACGTCCTTGGATTCAGATGAAATGCTTTCACCCATATAAACTGATTCCCTGGACAGTTTTCACAAAACTTCTGGTTTTAGAGAGTATGTATGTATTCACGGAAGAAGTTAGTCATTCTGCCCCCAGCAACCTCAAATGATAGGTTGAATACTTTAGAACTCATTTTATTCATTCTTAACAAGTTCTTGAAGTGTTGGGCCTTAAAAAATACTTTCTGGGGCACCCAGGTGGGGCTGACAGTTAAACATTAAACGTTCAGCTCTTGGTTTCAACTCAGGTCCTGAGCTCAGGGTCGTGAGTTTGAGAGTCTTATTTGAGATTCTCTCTCCCTCTGGCCCTCCCTGCACACCTGCACTTGCAAACACTCTCTCTAATATAAACACATAAACCTTTAAAAAGTTATGCTTTCCCTGGTTCTAAGACACCCCTTTACCAGTAAAACAAAGTTATAAGCAGTAACATTTTCTTCCACTAAATAGAGTCATAAAGGAAGTTGAGGTGTTAAGTACTGTCTTTTGTCTGAATAATGCTTCTGTGGGATTGCCCTGAGGCACCCTGCCTGTGGCTTGCTGGGCCAGTCAGGGCCTTTCGCCCTCTTTTCCACTCCTGTCTCATGGCTCCTGGAAACTGGAGCCATTGCCAGTTTCACTGGTGGCCAGCTGTGCTTGTTTCTAGCCACGTCTGGGGGCAGCCGGCACCCATCCAACCCTTGTCTTATAAGGCATGGGACTGACTATTTACTATGGAAATAAAATGAAAAATTATTAACCTATAAAAGCAAAAAGGACCCCAAACATCACAATACAGTCAAATGAAATAATTTCATAGTAATTAACTACCTGACAACGAATTTATAATATTTTTTGTGCATTATTTGGCTTTAAATTTATTGAATAATTGTGGTGCCTGGGTGGCTCAGTAGGTTAAGCATCAGACTTTTGATTTCAGCTCAGGTCTTGATCTCAGGGTTATGAGTTCAAGCCCTGTGTTGGGGCAATCATGGAGTCCACTTTAAAAAAATAATAAATTAACTAATTAATTTATTGAATAACTATTGATAAGGGTATTGGGTTTTGTGTGTGTGTGTGTGTGTTTTAAGATTTTTTTTTTATTTATTTATTTGACAGAGAAAGACAAAATGAGAGAGGGAACAGAAGCAGAGGGAGTGGGAGAGGGAGAAATAGGCTTCCAGCAGAGCAGGGAGCCCGATGAGGGGCTCGATCCCAGGACCCTGGGATCATGACCTGAGATGAAGGCAGACACTTAACGACTGAGCCACCTAGGTGCCCCGATAAGGGTATTGTAATATGATTTTTCTTTAGGAGGGAGACAAACCATAAGAGACTCTTAATCTCAGAAACAAACTGAGGGTTTCTGGGGGCTAGGGGAGGAGGGGGAGGGTGGCTGGGTGATGGACATTGCAGGGTATATGGGCTATGGTAAGTGCTATGAAGTGTGTAAGCCTGATGATTCACAGACCCGTACCCCTGGGGCAAGTAATAATTATATGTTAATTTAAAAACAAGAAAAAGAAAATGAATAATTCAATCTTTCCTCTAGCAGGTTCACTGAAATTTTTTTAGTACTGATAGTTTGGAAACATTCCTTTATTATTCACAGCCCATTCCTGATAACATTATGTACATTTTTAGGATTATTGTAAAGTTTTGAAAACCCATATTTAGATATGGTCTCTCGCCCTTTTTGTCAGAACCCCAAACGACTTGGTAGTAAAGCATTCTAAGAACCCAATCTTGTATCTGGCTCCCAACAACCCCTTTATGGCAGTGACTAAAAACTGTATAAATAACCATCTCACTAAATCCTAATGAAATGTGTCCCTAACTCAGCTTCCTCTTAGCAGGGTTCCCAAATTACACAGCCACTTTAAAGACATTTGATAGAAGGGAGGTGTGATGTAGGGGAAGAGGCATTTCAAAGAGATAGTGGTCCTCCCTGCAAAAATGTTTTGCTTTGGCAAGGTGTGCAAGGTACTATGGTCCTCCCTGCAAAAATGTTTTGCTTTGGCAAGGTGTGCAAAACCGTATGTCGAAGCATAGTACCTTCCTAGTAAAATCCCTACCCTTGGCCCATCTTGAACTCCGCCTGCTAGAACAAGAACTAGTCCCAGAAGCTGAGGACAGAGCCTGGTGCCTTCCTAGTGACTTGGTTTTGCCATTCCTACTATGACGCCTCGTTGACCCCATTGCTGAGCCAGCTGCTGGGGGCTGGGGGACTCACCCTACAAACAGATTTCTGCAGCTCCATAATGAAACAGTCATCGAATGAGCACAACCCCCAGCTCCCTAGATATCTGCCTTCTTCATTTTGGGGCTCCCTCCCTTGTACATCCTACTTGCACTGGTTTAATGACTGCATTCGCTGTATGAAGTCACGTGGCTTTCCCACCACGGGGTCTTCCTACTCACATGCTGTCAGCATACTTTTAACCTGTGTTCCAGAGTCGTGAAGCTTTTGGGTTAAAATTACTTGTGAATACTTTCTGAGCCACCTGAGTCATGCAGAAAGAGAGACCCTCTCTCCCCAGCCATCGAGGCCGTGGCCTTTCCTCCCTGGGCATGCGAGAGAGCAGGCACTAAGCGACGTGTCTGGCGGGCAGTCCCCCCGGTGGACACATACTCGAGGGGAAGGGAGAGATTTTTAAGCGCATTCACTCGCTCATTCACTGCTTCTACGAACAGAGGCCCGGAAGGAAGGAGCCTTCGATGATGGAGAATGGAGAGTGGACTTTAGTGTGTGGGCTGTGATCAGGACAGTCAGGAAGGTCCGTTATGATACCACCGGCTGGCATAGGATAATTGAGTGACAGAAGCCGAACAGGGTTTTAGAAGTATCTCCGGTCTTAATTCGAACTTGTGCTTCCGGGAATTCTAGTCATGAAAACAGGTCAATCTGAAATTTGCTTTCCTTGGTTCTTGTTCTCTTCTTGGTGGCTGTAAGGGGGACCGCATCGCTTCTAAGTGCAGGTCGTCCCATGTTTGAAGAGCCCCTGCAGCTAACCTCGAATAACTCACTGTCAGCTGAAGCCTTCCTTTAGCGAGTATGGCTGCTACTCCAGCTCGAACAGTAGGAGCTCAAGTGAATCCAAGATTAGATCTCAGACTCGGTTCTATCCTGTCCACATCTTTCTGGACTCAACACATTTGCTTTACCTCTACCAACTCGTTTCATTGCTGAATGTGATTCTGAATGTTCTGAGCAAAACATTAATTTAAAAAAAATCTACTGCGTGTTACTAGAAACACGAATGTCCATATGATGCCTCTATGCCATATTTGAAAATAGGTGTCCTTTCTTGTGATAACAAGTTTTAAAATAGGTGATTTTTATAACAGTAATAATGAGACACATAGTTATTTACATCAAGTTTTTGAGATTAAGTAATAGAAAATTCAAATTTTAATCACAGTAAATGAACATTTTAAGTCATTTACATTAGTTTCTGTAAAATAATTACATATTTTGCTTTCATGGAAACAAACAGTTATGACATTTTTAGTGATCTGATAATTGTGTTTTTTTTAAATCATTACTACATTAAGTCATCTTTCTTATACTTTGACCTTAAAAAGTTCTAAAATGACTGCTAATGTTGAAATATTGGTTTCCTCTGGCAAATAATATTAACAAAATTAAATATATTCTGTAAGCTGTAAAAATTCAAAAACATGATCAATAAGTAACTGCTGTGAGTGTTGCAGCATAGGACAGAAATCATAATAGATATTTTCCAAAGAGTTTTAGGTCTTCAAATACCTTTACTATGTTTAAGCAATACAATTCAATGATACATTTTTACTTAGTTTCAGTATCTATGTCCCTTGTAATTCTTCAAGTTACAAATGTAATCTCAAATATAAGAAAACTGTTTTTTCCTGTATCATAAATTTTTATTTTAAAAATGAAAGTGTAATAACCAATATGAAAATAAAGTATTTTAAGCCTATAAGTGGTAGATCAGAAAGGAACAGACACCATATACAGTAACAGTCACCTTACAGGCAATACAATGGCACTAAATTCATATCTCTCAATAGTTACCCTGAATGTTAATGGGCTAAATGCCCCTGTCAAAAGACACAGGGTATCAGAATGGATAAAAAAACAAAACCCATCTATATGTTGCCTCCAAGAAACACATTTTAAGCCCGAAGACACCTCCAGATTTAAAGTGAGGGGGTGGAAAAGAATTTACCATGCTAATGGACATCAGAAGAAAGCAGGAGTGGCAATCCTTATATCAGATCAATTAGATTTTAAGCCAAAGACTATAATAAGAGATGAGGAAGGACACTATATCATACTCAAAGGGTCTGTCCAACAAGAAGATTTAACAATTTTAAATATCTATGCCCCCAACGTGGGAGCAGCCAACTATAAAAACCAATTAATAACAAAATCAAAGAAACACATCAACAATTATACAATAATAGTAGGGGACTTTAACACTCCCCTCACTGAAATGGACAGGTCATCCAAGCAAAAGATCAGCAAGGAAATAAAGGCCTTAAACGACACACTGGACCAGATGGACATCACAGATATATTCAGAATATTTCATCCCAAAGCAACAGAATACACATTCTTCTCTAGTGCACATGGAACATTCTCCAGAATAGATCACATCCTCGGTCCTAAATCAGGACTCAACCGGTATCAAAAGATTGGGATCATTCCCTACATATTTTCAGACCACAATGCTCTAAAGCTAGAACTCAACCACAAAAGGAAGTTTGGAAAGAACCCAAATACATGGAGACTAAACAGTATCCTTCTAAAGAATGAATGGGTCAACCGGGAAATTAAAGAAGAATTGAAAAAAATCATGGAAACAAATGATAATGAAAATACAACGGTTCAAAATCTGTGGGACACAACAAAGGCAGTCCTGAGAGGAAAATATATAGCAGTACAAGCCTTTCTCAAGAAACAAGAAAGGTCTCAGGTACACAACCTAACCGTAAAGCTAAAGGAGCTGGAGAAAGAACAAGAAAGAAACCCTGAGCCCAGCAGAAGAGAAATCATAAAGATCAGAGCAGAAATCAATGAAATAGAAACCAAAAAAACAATAGAACAAATCAACGAAACTAGGAACTGGTTCTTTGAAAGAATTAATAAAATTGATAAACCCCTGGCCCGACTTATCAAAAAGAAAAGAGAAAGGACCCAAATAAATAAAATCATGAATGAAAGAGGAGAGATCACAACGAACACCAAAGAAATACAAACTATTATAAGAACATACTATGAGCAACTCTACACCAATAAATTTGACAATCTGGAAGAAATGGATGCGTTCCTAGAAACATATAAACTACCACAACTGAACCAGGAAGAAATAGAAAGCCTGAACAGACCCATAACCAGTAAGGAGATTGAAACAGTCATTAAAAATCTCCAAACAAACAAAAGCCCAGGGCCAGACGGCTTCCCGGGGGAATTCTACCAAACATTTAAAGAAGAACTAATTCCTATTCTCCTGAAACTGTTCCAAAAAATAGAAATGGAAGGAAAACTTCCAAACTCATTTTATGAGGCCAGCATCACCTTGATCCCAAAACCAGACAAGGATTCCACCAAAAAAGAGAGCTATAGACCAATATCCTTGATGAACACAGATGCGAAAACACTCAACAAAATACTAGCCAATAGGATTCAACAGTACATTAAAAGGATTATTCACCATGACCAAGTGGGATTTATTCCAGGGCTGCAAGGTTGGTTCAACATCCGCAAATCAGTCAATGTGATACAACACATCAATAAAAGAAAGAACAAGAACCATATGATACTCTCAATAGATGCTGAAAAAGCATTTGACAAAGTACAGCATCCCTTCCTGATCAAAACTCTTCAAAGTGTAGGGATAGAGGGCACATACCTCAATATCATCAAAGCCATCTATGAAAAACCCACCGCAAATATCATTCTCAATGGAGAAAAACTGAAAGCTTTTCCGCTAAGGTCAGGAACACGGCAGGGATGTCCATTATCACCACTGCTATTCAACATAGTACTAGAGGTCCTAGCCTCAGCAATCAGACAACAAAAGGAAATTAAAGGCATCGAAATCGGCAAAGAAGAAGTCAAATTATCACTCTTCGCAGATGATATGATACTATATGTGGCAAACCCAAAAGACTCCACTCCAAAACTGCTAGAACTTATACAGGAATTCAGTAAAGTGTCAGGATATAAAATCAATGCACAGAAATCAGTTGCATTTCTCTACACCAACAGCAAGACAGAAGAAAGAGATATTAAGGAGTCAATCCCATTTACAATTGCATCCAAAACCATAAGATACCTAGGAATAAACCTAACCAAAGAGACACAGAATCTATACTCAGAAAACTATAAAGTACTCATGAAAGAAATTGAGGAAGACACAAAGAAATGGAAAAAATGTTCCATGCTCCTGGATTGGAAGAATAAATATTGTGAAAATGTCTATGCTACCTAAGGCAATCTACACATTTAATGCAATTCCTATCAAAGTACCATCCATCTTTTTCAAAGAAATGGAACAAATAATGCTAAAATTTATATGGAACCAGAAAAGACCTCGAATAGCCAAAGGGATATTGAAAAAGAAAGCCAACGTTGGTGGCATCACAATTCCGGACTTCAGGCTCTATTACAAAGCTGTCATCATCAAGACAGCATGGTACTGGCACAAAAACAGACACATAGATCAATGGAACAGAATAGAGAGCCCAGAAATAGACCCTCAACTCTATGGTCAACTAATCTTCGACAAAGCAGGAAAGAATGTCCAATGGAAAAAAGACAGCCTCTTCAATAAATGGTGCTGGGAAAATTGGACAGCCACATGCAGAAAAATGAAATTGGACCATTTCCTTACACCACACACAAAAATAGACTCAAAATGGATGAAGGACCTCAATGTGCGAAAGGAATCCATCAAAATCCTTGAGGAGAACACAGGCAGCAACCTCTTCGACCTCTGCCGCAGCAACATCTTCCTAGGAACAACGCAAAAGGCAAGGGAAGCAAGGGCAAAAATGAACTATTGGGATTTCATCAAGATCAAAAGCTTTTGCACAGCAAAGGAAACAGTTAACAAAATCAAAAGACAACTGACAGAATGGGAGAAGATATTTGCAAACGACATATCAGATAAAGGACTAGTGTCCAGAATCTATAAAGAACTTAGCAAACTCAACACCCAAAGAACAAATAATCCAATCAAGAAATGGGCAGAAGACATGAACAGACATTTCTGCAAAGAAGACATCCAGATGGCCAACAGACACATGAAAAAGTGCTCCATATCACTCGGCATCAGGGAAATACAAATCAAAACCACAATGAGATATCACCTCACACCAGTCAGAATGGCTAAAATCAACAAGTCAGGAAATGACAGATGCTGGCGAGGATGCGGAGAAAGGGGAACCCTCCTCCACTGTTGGTGGGAATGCAAGCTGGTGCAGCCACTCTGGAAAACAGCATGGAGGTTCCTCAAAATGTTGAAAATAGAACTGCCCTATGACCCAGCAATTGCACTATTGGGTATTTACCCTAAAGATACAAATGTAGTGATCCAAAGGGACACATGCACCCGAATGTTTATAGCAGCAATGTCCACAATAGCCAAACTATGGAAAGAACCTAGATGTCCATCAACAGATGAATGGATCAAGAAGATGTGGTATATATACACAATGGAATACTATGCAGCCATCAAAAGAAATGAAATCTTGCCATTTGCAACAACATGGATGGAACTAGAGCGTATCATGCTTAGCGAAATAAGTCAAGCAGAGAAAGACAACTATCATATGATCTCCCTGATATGAGGAAGTGGTGATGCAACATGGAGGCTTAAGTGGGTAGAAGAAGAATAAATGAAACAAGATGGGATTGGGAGGGAGACAAACCATAAGTGACTCTTAATCTCACAAAACAAACTGAGGGTTGCCGGGGGGAGGGGGTTTGGGAGAAGGGGGTGGGATTATGGACATTGGGGAGGGTATGTGATTTGGTGAGTGCTGTGAAGTGTGTAAACCTGGTGATTCACAGACCTGTACCCCTGGGGATAAAAATATATGTTTATAAAAAATAAAAAATTAAAAAAAAAAAAAAAAAAAAAAAAA
>NC_081557.1:103507344-103564358 GCF_022355385.1 Mustela nigripes
AAAAAAAAAAAAAAAAAAAAAAAGAAACAGAAATCTAGAATGTTTTGATAGTCAGGTACAGGGTGCTGAGCCTTCCTTTGGGAAAGTGGGGACCATGTGGTAACCATAGCTTCCATCATTAACCCTGGCCTGGCTAACCGTGCATCAAAGTACATTATTTGCTGCTGCTGGTCCTTCCTGAATTCTGTATGATGCTTTGCTTATCCTGGATTACCATCATGGAGGATTCACATGACGTTAGCAGCATATACAGCAGCAAAGGATTACTAGCCTAAGCCTGCTCTCAGATTTATTTTTTAACTTCTATGAAGGAATTTGGCCTATTAAAATAAGAATATCTTAAAATAGAGTGAAATTCTTAATTCTCACCAAATTTCTGAGTGTTCATATAAAAGAAGACAAAATCCACTCACCCACACGTGTTGAGGCTGACTCACACTCTCCCAGGAACCTTCAATGACTGGACCAACTCTCATTGATGTCTCTGTCCTTGAACTCTCGGGCGTAAACTATGGGGAAGGGTTATGCTTGTTTCTATTGTATGCTAGAACTTCCCGGGCCTCACTAGCACACTCATATTCAGGATACAAAAGATAAAAATGTTTTTTACCCCATATACCTCCATTACTGTTTCAAATCCCTAGAAGACATTTGTAAGTATCCCCAATGCCCAATCTGCTTCTTTCAAAGTATGGGAAGACACTTCCAAGTCATCATATCCACAAATTCATTCATTCTATCACTCTTCACTCATTTCTGGCTCCTACCCTTTATGCTGACAGATCATGGTAAGTGTGAGGGAGAGATTTAACAAGTTAATGAAAGCCAGAGTATCCTGGGAGGGGAGACAGGGGCATTTCACAGTGTAATCAGAAAAGGCCTCTAAGGGAGAAGACCCTTGAACCAAAACACCACGGAAGAAAATGAGCCAATCATGTGAAAAGCTGAGGGAAAAATTCCAGGCAGAAGGAACAGGGAAAAGGTGAGAAGGTAGAAGGGCTAGTGTAAAAAAAAATAATAATAAATAAATAAATAAATAAATTTAAATAAGAATACATAACTTGAAAAGTCAAGGGTCCCTTGGTGAACACAGATAAGGTAAATTATCATTTTATTAAACATATGGTCACTATTTTACTTGTTCTCACATAATTTGTGATTGAAGAGCCAGGACACATATACAACCTTGCCATGAAAATGATTTTTGAGCTCAAATATCACCATCCCATGTTTCTTCTTTGCTATTTGTTTGTAAGCCCTGATTATGTCAACAATAGAATTCAAAACATTCTCAATTTTCAAGATAGTGTCATATGCCTCTAATTATTGTTTGGACTATATACAGGTTTCTTTAAGAAAAAACATATTATTTTAAGTGAGATGAATGGATCACACGAAGTATGTAATTTTGGAATAGTCAGCAAGCCTTTCTTGAGGTCATGATATAAGCAAAAGATGTTACTGATTTATACTAACCATCTTTGATGTCAGATGAATAGTACAACCAAAAAGTACGAGGACAGTCCACCAGCCAAATCATCTTCCATGTTTTATAGTCAACTCCTTGTTTGCTATAACTCAAAATGCAGTTCCTAAAGATTTGTCAACAAATTAAACTGTGCTTATCATTATTTAACTTGATTTTTTTAAGCCTAATTGCCTCACTAAAAAAAAAAAAAAATCAATTTTTCACTCTGCTCAAGTTAAATTAACTGCGCTTGACTGGTTACATTTTCAGAAAAGCAAAACAAACTTGAAAATTGTTGCCGTGGTGATGAGCAAACCTCCCCATTTCAGTTGTCAGAGTTTTAACATTGTGCTGAAAGTACACAGTGTAGTAATTAGCCTTCTTTCTTTAACAGTTATTGCCAATTTCCTGTACAATTCTGTCTCAGTATCTGGTACTATCATAATGTCAATTCAGAATATTAAATTTTAGAAATGGAAAAAGAATTGTCAACTGTGAAATTCAGGCCAAAAAGGACAGGTCTCCATTAAATAATAAGTGTAATGCATTTTTACTCTTTGTCCAAATTGCCTTAAGGAATAACTAAGTTCTTCTAAATTTATATTGCTATTACTGAATACAGTAATAACTTATTTCATAATAATTTACATAGTGCTTCTATGTTCAGTGCTTTATTTCATCCACACAAGAATCCTGAAAGGTAAAGTTTGTTCTTTCTATTTCACAGAAGCTAATTTAAACTAACAAGATAGATACTCAGGTCCCTTACTCTATATTCCTCTGTGATCTTTCCAGAATTCTTCAGTTACACTTTTTCATTGGCAAGATCTTTCAAAAGTGTAAATAGAATAATCTAGTTTGAAAATCAAGAGTATCTCATGCTTCCTTGTCCCTGGCAAAGAACCAAATGAAAGGTCAAGATATTCATAGATTTTCATTCAGTTGTTTAAAAAGTACTTGTTGGGATCGGTAGTGCAATGCAGAATTCCTTCTTCCAGTAATACAGACACACTGAAATCAATTAAGTAAATCATGACAGTCCAGAGGTAAGTGCTGGGATAGATGTATGCCAGGTTACTACTGGGCCATGAATTGAGGGAGTCCAACTCAGGATTCTGGGACCGACTTGATAAGCTCTTCCTTGAAAGGTTGATACTGACACACAGTTTTGAATGACTATGACTAGCTATCCAGATAAAGACAAGGGAAAATAATTCCCCAGATAGCTTGCCACAGCAAAGAGGCATGCAGTTGTAGGATTTGTTCGAGAACTTACAAGTATTTTGGATGTTTGGGAGGTCAGAGTCAAGCGGATATTCGGCAGGAGAAGAGCAAGAGAGACCACTGAGTCCACGTTATTAGCCCTAACAAACCAGGCTCCAGAGTGCAATCTTCTGGCTATCCTAAATGTGTTTGCTTATGGCTAAATACAATATCGTTTAGGTATTTGAGATGGAAATTTCATTTTTAATTGGTTATTGAATTAATATTTTTATTGCAAAGGTCAACTTTTACATTGTAAAATTCAAATAACCAGGTTAAAATACTAAAAGTGAAGTATTTCTCCAGAGTTAGCTATAACAGGTGTATGTTCTGGTGAACTGTGTACATCTGTGTGTGTGTGAGAATCCACATATCTACCTATCGTCAATCTATCTAATTTTCATTGGCATAAATGGGATCATGCTTATTTTTTAGTTCTTTTTGCCTAATTTATTGTGGTCATTGTTCTCACTCTTTCTCCTTCATTTTATTGAAAGGATACTAGTATTAGATTACATGACTGTATCACAATTTACCCAGTCTCTGAAGATAGTGTTTGATTGTTTCTACGTTTTCTATTACAAAAATGACTTTTAAAAAAAAAAGCCACATATATTGTATACATATATATGCATACATACATACATACAAACATATATACATATAGTGTTTGTGTGTATGTGTGTGTGTGTATATGTAAGTTTGATACAGGGTAAATCCATACCTTTGGCAGTACTGAATCAATTTTGATTGAACTATCATCTAATTGCTCTGTAATTCTCTATGTGAATTTTCACTGTTGGCATTTTAGATTACAAATAAATCTATTCCCATCAGTTTTGATCCAAAGGATTAAATACCCCATAAAAATATAATAAAATAGGTGGCAGTTCCTTTTTTTTAAAGATTTTATTTATTTATTTGACAGACAGAGATCACAAGCGGGCAGAGAGGCAGGCAGAGATGGGGGTGGGGGAAGCAGGCTCCCCGCTGAGCAGAGAGCCTGATGTGGGGCTCGATCCCAGGACCCTGAGATCATGACCTGAGCTGAAGGCAGAGGCTTAACCCACTGAGCCACCCAAGTGCCCCAAATAGGTGGCATTTCAATAGCACTTCTGTTAAATCCATAAAAATACTCTGACAGAAAGGGTAAATTTTACCTCCTTTTTCCCCTTTTGACAGAGGACAAAACCACATCTTTACAAATGAAATAAAGCTCTGAGCATTAATCTGTGGTGTATTTCCATCCTACAGCCTCAAATACAAATACATATGATGGGTTGCTCACATTTCTTCTGCTCTCTTATATATAGTCCCCCTGAAAACCTGCCGTGAGTCACTGTTTCAAAGCTATTCTGTCTATATCTACTCAGAATGCTAGGGTATTAAAGCAGAGAAAAAGGAACAAAGCTAGTTTTAAAGATCAAATTTCAGAAGGTAGAAACTGAACTGATCTGTGAACGGCATAATGAAACCTTAAGCACACCACCATTTTACTTTTTTTTAACTTTATTATTTTATTTTATATATTTTGTTTATTTATTTAAGTTTTTATGTTTATATTTATTATTTTATTAATTATTTAGCTTTTTATGATTTCTATTTAAATCATCTATTACTATACAAAGGGATTGGATAACAGACTTTATAACGAATATATGTAATCAAAGCAACTTCGCTTTCAATCAGATGTAAAGTAATGAGAAGCGGCCTGAGCTGCCTGTTGCCATGTGGTTAAGCTGGGTGGGGGGAGTAAGAAGAATGGGAGGTCAGATCAAGGCTGTGAGATGATGCCCCTCGGCATACGGTGTGCCTCTGTCCATGAGTAAAGCCCAGTGATCACAGGCAAGTGGTCGTGACAGGGGTGTCACCGAGTCAGTCTGAGTCGCAGCTTGGGCACTAAGGAACTGGAAGGATCCAAAGATTTCCTTCCAACCGAGTCCTGGCTCTCCTCATTGGAGGTCAGGGGTGGAAAGAAACAAGGAAAGAGGGAACTGAAGGAAGAAAGAAGCGCTTGAAGGAACTTCCCCAGGGTAAAGGGATCTGGGGTTTGGAACGCAAGCTCTACTCCAAGAACAAAGATGGGGCGCCAGACCCGGATGTATCCACAGGTGAGGAGAAGCCTTGCAGTGCAGTCTGTAGTGTTTGCAACAAGCGAAGAGAATGGACATGTGAGAAGCAGGGAGCTGGGTGAGGACCAGACACAACCGATGCCAAGAGACAAGGGATTAAATGAGGCTAGCGAGACAGAAGTGAGACGTGCACCCTTCTCTTGGCTGCGGCATTGTTGGCAGGAGCCAAGACACAAGAGCAGCCCACGTGCCCAGTGGCTGATAAAGATATGGAGTGTGCATACACTAGAATATCACTCAGCCACAGAAAAGAGACCGTGCCATCTGTCATGACACGGGTGGATCTGGAGGGCATTTATTACGCTGAGTGAAATAAGTCAGACAGAAAGACAAATACCACTTGATTTCACTTACGTGGAGTCAAAAAACAAATGAGCAAACAAAACAGAACAGAAAAGACTCATAAATACAGGGAATAAGCTGATGGGTGCCAGGCAGGAGGTGGGTGGAAGGATGGGCAAAATGGGGGAAGGGATTAAGAGGTACAAATTTCTAGTTATCCAATAAATAAGACGTCAGGATATAAAGTGCAACACAGAAAATACAGTCAGTGATACTGTTGTAACTTTGCATGGTGACTAGACTTACCATGGGACTCATAACCTGATGCATAAAGTTACAATGTATCAAATTACTATGATGTACACCTGAAACTAACAAGATATCATATGCCATGATACCTCAATAACATTTTTAAAATTAAAAAAATAAAGTTTGGGCTCATCTTGAAACAAAAAAAGAAGCAAACACAGAAGCAGACTGAAGGTGAGGATGTAGAACACAGAATCTTAGGAAAGTTTCTCTGATAATAAATCCAGAGTTCTAGAGGCACCTGGGCGGATCAGTCATTTAAACATCTGCCATTAGCTCAGGTCCTGAGGACCCAGCCTGTATCTGTGGCCATTGGCTCTCTGCCCAGTGGGGAGTCTCAGCTTCCCCCTCTCCCCCTGGATTCCCTACCTTCCCACTCCTCTTGAGCTCACTCTCTCACTGTGTTCTCTCTCTTAAATAAAAAATAAAATATTTTAAAAGAGTTCTATAAACTGAGTTCCATTACTTATATTTTACAAATGAGGGAGCACAACTCAGATTAAGCCTGAAAAGTAGATCTTGCCTTTATTTTCCTAAGGGAAAGTATAACATTGTCAGAACAAGTGGGAAGGTCTCTGACCCTAGGAAGTTAAGGTTGAACGCAACACAATTCAGGAATCAATAAATAGAGAGTGAAAGATAAAGGAAAGATAAAATAAGGTGCATAAATATATTCATGCTATCAGACTGCATCTCTGTGTGAATTCTAAGGAATAGATTATTTGTCACACTTTACCTAGTTTGTATTTCTAAATTCCACAAAGAACACTGGAATGCGTAACTTTCATAACAAAAATAGATACAAATATGTTTTGAGATAAGCACTGAAGTATAATAAGCATACAATAAAATGCATCCATTTTATGTAAACATTTTAATAAGTTTTGATGAGTCTATTACACACTCTTGTGGCCACCAGTAGAGTCCCAATTTAGAACAATTCCATCACCTGCAAAATCCCCCCCCATGCCTCTTTCCAGACAATAACCCTCTACCCTCAAATCCAAGCAGCCACCAAGTTACATTCTGTCACCAGAGATTAGATTGTTCTAATCAACAAATGGAATCATAAAGTCATACTGTACATACCTTTTTTGGGGGGCGGGGCTTTTGTTGTTGTTGGCGGTGGTGGTTTTGCTCAGCAAAATGTGTGTAAAACTCATGTTACTGCAAGTATGAGTAGTTCACTCAATCTCGTTTTTGATAGTATTCCACTGTGAGAATAAACCATGATGTGTTCGCTCATTTATCTGTTGACCACCAGGAGTGTTCCCCACTTTGACACAGTTAACAATAAAGTTGCCAAAAACATTCATTGACAAACCTTCGTGTAAACATATTCTTACTTTTCCTGTGAAAGTACCAAGGATTGTAATTTCTGGGTAATATTGCATTCATATGTTTAACTTTATAAAAAAACCTACAAACTACCAGTGTATTTACATTCCTGCCAGCAGTGACCGAGTTGTTCCAGGTCTTTGACAAAACTTAGTATTCTCAGTGTTACTAATTTTAGCCATTCTGGAAAGTGTGTAGCTGAGCTCATTGTTACAATTTTACTTCTTTAATGACAATTGATATTGATCTTCTCATGTCCATATGGGTCCTTTAAATATTCTTTTGTTATCTATTAAAATTCTCTGTACATTTTAAAAATTTGGTTGTTTGACCTATTCCTAAGTTGCAGGAGTTTTAAAAATACTAAGGCTACAAGCCCTTTGCCAGATAAACACAACATGAATATTTTCTCCTTGCTTGTGGTTTGGCTTTTCATTTTCGTAATAGTGCCTTTAGAAGATCAGAAGTTTTTAAGCAAGGATGCTCAATTAATTCATGCATTTTATGTATACCCAGTGTCTTCAGAATCTTATGCAAAATATGCTAAAAAAAATCCTTAAGAACCAAAAAATGCAGAGCATTGTGGTTTTCCTAACTACATTCCTTCTTGGCACCAATGGAGGGACTCACAGTAATTGGTGCCTTTGGATAGGGCAGTTCTATATCCTCATTTGTTCAACAGTCCAAGTTTAAGTTTGCTATCCTACTATAATTATTGTTTCCTCTTTTACTCTCACAGGTATCCTGGTTTGGATGGTAAAACATAGGCCACCCTGCCATCTTCCCTGGATATTCTGTCCCTCATATGTTTTGCAATGGTGATACCAAATAGCCCTTTGGAAAAATAGAATATCGTCTAAAGATCTGAATGTCGGAGGTTGTGGAGAATAGATACTGCTAAATTTGGGGTACATAACAGACCATGTCCGAGACATCTTATATCTGATTTTAAAGGCTTTCCTTAAAAGGTCTATCTTGGAATATCCTGGGACAATTTTTAGTGCCACTTGGAGGTCAAGCCAGCTATGTTTGTGAGGATAAGAAAGAGAGGATCTGAAAATGCTATATGTGGCCGGCTGAGTGACAGATATCCATGTCCCGTCCACAGAAATCATGCATGCTACCTACCTAGAAAAGGGAACTTACACGTGGCATTAAGTTAAGGCTCTTGAGATGTGGATATGAGCAAGGCTTACTTGTGTTCATCCTAAATATAATCACAAGTGCCCTCATAAAAGGAGGGCAGAAAGAGATGTGACTACAGAAAATGAAGTAGGAAATGGGAGAAAGGTTGGAAAAATACAAAGAAAGACACAAGCCAAGGAACACAGGTGGCCTCCGGAAGCTAGAAAAGTCAGAGACAGGTTGTTCCCTGGAGCCTCCAGATGGAACCAAGCCTGCCAACAACTTCACTGAAGCCCATTGAAACTTATTTTGGATTTCCAGGCCCCAGAACTTTAGGAGAATTATTTTGTATTGTTTTAAGCCACTAAATTTATTGTAATTAACTACAGCAACTACAGGAAGCTGAAACACGGATACATACTTTCTTATTTACATTGCATATTTTAAACATATATCAGCCAGTTCTCACAGAATATGAAGTAAATGGGGTTACCTTTCATAATGAGGAGTCAGTCACACAAAAACCAAGCTACACAGTTAATAAGCCTCAGTGCTTATCACTTGCCTGATCTGGGGTCCCCAAATAAAGAAAGGTGCAAAAATCACTTAAACCCAGAGGGCTAGAAACAAGCCAGTGGTCAAAATCCAGCTGGACCGCCACACACAGCTTGACCTCAACATGAGATGTGGTTCTGGAGCAGAACACCTGTGTGAGGATGAAGGAACTACAAGTGTGAACTAGTGGGGGACAATGTGAAAAGAGCTGTGAAAGCAAGTGCATAGAAGTGTTATTTAATAATTAACAGAGACACTTTGAGACTTGTTCAAAATAAAAAGCTTCAGCACTGCATAGGAAAAAATCAACAAAACAAAAAGGCAGCCTATGGAAAGGGAGAAGATATAAGAAAATGACATATCTGAAAAAGGGTTAGTACCCAAAATATATAAAGAACTTATAAAACACAAAGCCTCTAAGATGAATAATCCAATGTTAAAATGGGCAGAAGACAGGAATAGAAATTTTTCCAAAGAAGACACACAGATGGCCAACAGATACATGAAAAGATGCTCAACATCAGTCAGCACCAGGGAAATACAAATCAAAATCACAATGGGATATCACCACACAGCTGTTAGAATGGCTAAAATTAACAACACAGGAAACAACAGGTGTTGGAGAGGATTCAGAGAAAGGGGAACCCTCATGTTCTGTTGGTAGGAAAGCAAACTGGTGTAGCCACTGTGGAAAAATATATGGAAATTCCTCATAAAGTTAAAAATAGAATTACACTATAATCCAGCAATTGCCCTGCTAGGTATTTACCAAAAGGATATAAAAATACAGACTTGAAGGGTGCCTGGGTGGCTCAGTGGGTTAAGCCGCTGCCTTCAGCTCAGGTCATGATCTCAGGGTCCTGGGATCGAGTCCTGCATCGGGCTCTCTGCTCAGCAGGGAGCCTGCTTCCTCCTCTCTCTCTGCCTGCCTCTCTGCCTACTTGTGATCTCTGTCTATCAAATAAATAAATAAAATCTTTAAAAAAAAAAAAATACAGACTTGAAAAGGTGCCTGCACCCTGATGTTTATAGCAGTATTATCTGTGATAGTCAAACTATGGAAACAGCCCAGGTTTCCATCAATTGATGAATGGATACAGAAGAGGTAATATTAATATATACATATATATATATTATATATATATATATATAATATATATAATGGAATACTACTCAGTCACAAAAAAAGAATGAAAACTTTGTATTTGCAACAATGTGGATTAAACTAGAGAGTATAATGCTAAGAGAAATAAGTCACAGAAAGATAAATACCATATAATTTCACTCATATGGGAAAATTTTTAAGATTTTATTTATTTACTTGACAGAGAGCACAAGCAGGGAGAAGGAACAGAGGAAGAGGGAGAAACAGACTCCCTGCTGAGCCGGGAGGTCAATGTGGGGTTCAAACCCAGGACCCTGGGATCATGAGCTGAGCCAAAGGCAGACGCTTAACTGACTGAGCCACCCAGGTGTTCCCATGTGTGGAATTTAAGAAACAAAACAAAGGAGCAAAGAGAGAAAAAGAGATAGCAAGCAAACCAAGAAACAGACTCTGAACTAACAGAACATGTTGCTGGTTACCAGAGGAGAGGCAGTTGGGGGAGTGGGGGAAGCAGGTGATGGGCATGAAGGAGGGCACCTGTCACGACCAGCACCGGCCAATGTATGGAAGTGTTGAATCACTCTATTGTAGCCCTGAAAATAAGATTACTCTATATGTTAACTAACTGGAATTTAAATTAAAACTTAAGAAAAAAATGGAGATAATTTTGTGAGAATGTATATTTATAAAGTATCAATCACTTAAATCTGAGCAGAAAAACTTGATGCCTTTACTCGTACACTTCTACTTCTACTCAAAGAATGCAATGTTTAGGTGTGTAGGAGGATAATTGAATTTCAGAGGTGTATTCTATTTACTACTTCTTTATTGAATAGTAAATTATCAGCTTTTTCTAAACAAGAAAATAACTGTCTCATACACTAGATGCAGAATATAAAATAAACACATTTCCTTGAAAAGTTTGTACAGTTGGCAGTATGAAGAAATTCCATAACATACATATGAGAATCAGCTCCATGGTTAACAGTCACGTCCTGTGAATACCACAGAATAACTGCGCCAGGCATATGGGAGGTGAAAATTGTTAAAGTATCAGACAACGTTTGAGGTAAGAAATCAATTTTGAAGCTCTGATTCATAATATATTTTTTAAAGACTTTGCTTATTTATTTGACAGAGAGAAAGAGAGAGCATGAGTAGGGGAAGTGGGAGAGGGAGAAGCAGACTCCCTGCTGAGCAGGGAACCAGATGAGGGGCTCAATCCTAGGACCCTGGGATCACGACCTGGGCCCAAGGCAGACGCTTCAGACACTGAGCCACCCAGGTGCCCTGATTCTTAATATTTTTCAAGGTAACATAATACATGGAGTAACGGAATTGATTTCCAATTACCAACAGACCATTTCCAAGAGACTGTAAGATGTACTTATGAGAACCACGGACTTTGAATTTTGTGACTCACAGCCTACACCCTATCCTGGTTGTGGAGAACCAGGTACTGTGTGTGTTTCAGCATCATCTGTAAAATAGGGACAATAGTAGCTCCTCCATCATGAGGTTGTAATAAAGAACAAATAATTCACATTGTGAGGCATCTGAAATAGTGCCTGGAACACAGAAATCTTTAGGTGTGTGATTTTTAAGGTTGAATTAAATAATATCAAACAATATATTTAATAATTCAACAAATTACAATTTTCCATGTCCCTAAATTCTGAAATGTTAATACTAGATGCTGTACAACTTCAACTTAAATGGTATTTCTTCCCTGAAAAAACTTCTGTATTTTCGTGGTTCTCTTTAAATAATGTATTCTCTCCGAACTCCATGTTACCGCGTCTTCAGTGTTTAATGTTCCTTTAACACTTCTCATTATGGAAACTAACTTAATATAAAAATACTTACAACCAGATTGAAGCAACTATAATTCCCTGAACTAAAACATTTCTATATTCATGTGGTGAGGTGTAAGTGGTTTGGTTTTTTTCTCCTTCATCTACATATTTTTCTCCCCTGTCCTTTGGTCTTAATACAACAAATATCTGCTTTAGAGTGACATTATTATCAGATGAAATTTATGTTTAGAATAAAATGAGGTTGGTTTTCTTCACCCCCAAATGCCTATTTCAACACTTAGCAATGCCACACAAAATGACTGGTCTGAGTGTGAAATAGGAGACTTACAGAATTCAGATAACTATTTCTACAAAGTTTTAGGGAATGTCCATTTACTGAAGTCATTTTCAAGACAGAGACTTCACTAAAACAAAGAAAGAAAAAACTTCAGAAGTGAAATTCTAACACAATGGAATCAGTGAACTGTTTATTCCTGCACTGAACTCAGTCCAATAGTCCTAGTTCAGACCTTAAGTCAGTAGGCTAATTCTCTCATGGAACCTACTTCTTCAAGTTCAAAACCGATTTCTTGGAGGGAAAAATAAAAAGTCAGCTTCTAGTTCTAATGTATCAGGTGTGCAAATGTCCAATAAATGTGAGAGAGCAGAATACACACAGAAATACAAAGAAAAGTTAAAAGCAATGCTGGCCCCTTATTCCTAACTAACCTAATTCTGACCCACAAATGTAATGTAGGAAAAGAACAGAAAGTCCACTCAATATTTCTTCTTCTGACTGTGCCATGTGATGTGCCTCTACTCCCTGCCATTCTTCACTGGCTTTGATATATTGGCTCTTAACAGTAGAAAGTATATAGTACTGGAATGTTATTCAACAAACGTCTCAAATTGTTATTCAATTTGCTATTCAACAAATGTCTCAACAAACAAGGTGTGTTCTGGGAATACTAAGAACATTTCAATAAATATCAATGCTTAAATTTTGGGCAAAGGACACACTTATCAAAAAGAATAAGTAATACTGCATTTCACAAAAAATGTTTAAGTGTACTCTAGACACAAACAATTTTCTGTATAATTTTTTAATATACAAAATAGTCTGTTTATATCACTGCTTTCTGAAGACAATTTCCTAGGGGAGCAGCTTTTTTTTTTTTTTAAATAAGTAAAAAGAAAGGGCATGATATTTAGAATTGTATTCATTTAGCAGCAGAAAACAGTAGCTTTAAGCACCCTCCCGACCCATGCAATTACAACACCAAATGTTTTCATAAGTTGTTTTTGTTCCTGAAAACACTGCAGTATATGCTTTAAGCCTTAATGAAGGAACCAGAGTTGGAAGTCCCTGGTCTCACCCAAAAATAAAGTATCGAGAATAAAACTTGTCAATTCAATTTTTTACTCCAATGAGAAAAACAGAGGGACTCACAGTAAATTAAACTCTTCCAATCAAATTGCTAGGAAATTGTAGACCTTTTGAAATTCATGAATGTCTGTCTGCCCTTTCAGAGTTCTGACAATCTAAAGGTGGAATGCCAAAGGAATTTTAAGTGTTTTCTTTCTTGTTATGGTAAACATTGTCAAAAAGGGAAAAATATGGTAAATGAAGGCCCCATTTTGGGTCATACCAAATGCCTCCATTAAAATTCTCCTCTACTAAAATACAACTGTGTTTAAAGTGTAAATATTTAGATGAGCTTTTCAGAATGCAGAAGAGTCTAATAAACCTTATGTAAATGAAACTTTATCCTTTTAATTCCTTTGTTTTAGGAAAAAACTGCTTGGCAACCACAGGAAAAATGGCTAAATTAGACAATGACAAAACTTAACAAATTTGTGCATCAAAGGACACGCATCGACAGAGTGAGAAGGCAACACATGGGATGGGAGAAAATCTCTTCAAATCATATATCCAATAACAGATTAATATCTAGAATATATAAGGAATTCCTACAACTCAATAACTCAAAAACAAATAATACAATTTAAAAATGAGCAAAGAACTTGAATAGATATTTCTCCCAAAGAGATACATTAATGTCCAACAGTCACATTAAAAGCTGCTCAGCATCACTAATTGTTGGGAAAATGCAAATCACAACCACAGTGAGATAGCACTCATACCTTTGGGATAGTTATCATCAAAAGCAAAAAGACATGTTGTCAAAGATGAAGAGAAATTGGAATCCTTGTTGCACTTGAAGTGAGAATATAAAATAGCACAGAAACTATGAGAAACAGTATGGAGGTTCCTCAAATAATGAAAAGTAGAATTACCACATGACCCAACAATCGCACTGTGGGTATACACCCTAAAGAGCTGAAAGCAAAGACTCACACAGATATCTGCACACTTGTGTTCACAGCAGTATTACTCACAAAAGCCCCAATGTAGAAACTATCAAAGGGCTCGTGACAGATGAATGGATAAACAATGCAGTGTGTACATACAATGGCTTATTATGCAGCCTTAAAAAAGAATGAAATCCGGACACATGCCACAACATGGATAAACCTTAAAGGTCCTGTGCTAAATGCAGCAAGCTTGTCACAAAAGGATAAATACCGTATGATTCCACTTACATGAGCTACCTAGAGTAACCAGGTTCACAGAAGTAGAAAGTAGGATGGGTACGGCTAGGGGCTGGCAGAAAGGAGAAAAAGGGAGTTTGGGTACATGGGTGGTTAAGCGTCCTAATCTTGATTTCAGCTCAGGTCATGTCAAAGGTTCCTGGGATCTAGCTTCTGTCGGGCCCCTCGCTCAGCGGGGAGTCTGCTTTAGACTCTCTCCCTCTCCCTGTTGTCCCTCCCTTTGCTCTCTCTCTCTCTCTTTCAGATGGATAAATAAATCTTTAAAAAAATAATAGGTTCACAGTTTCAGTTTTGCAAGATGAAAACACTTCTACGGGTGCACGGTGATGATAACTGCACAATAATGTGAATAATTCATGCCACTTAAAATGGTTAAAATAGCAAACTTTATGTTATGTACATTTTGCCACAATTTTTAAAAATGTATAAAGCAATTAAACCATTCTATTTTCAGTCATAAGGAAGATTTGGCTACTTGAACCAATTTCCTGAATCAACAGAAAGTATTGGAAGAAGATAAACTAATCATGTGAAAAGCATCACAAAATTCCCATCATTATCATTAAGACTCCCAATGAAAGGGTTATATGCAGTCCTACTTTCTTGATGGCAGGCAAATCCATGTGACTTGATTTGGCCAATGAAAAATGGGAGGAGTGGTGCCTGCAATTCTGCAAGGATGCCAGTTCCTACAAGGGACCCATTCTGCAAATCTGTATACCAGAATGGAGAATACAGACGAAGCAGGAATGCGGCTTTCCTGCAGCTGGCGTGGAGTATAAATGAGAAGACATGAAAACTTGGGTTCACCTACTACTTCAAGATAAATTAATAAAAATGGTCTTGATGGCCCCAGCAGACACTAGAAATAGGATCTAAAATTCAGAGCCTGCTTCCAGCGTAGAAACTGTAATGAGATAACCTCTCTCCTTAAATCTCAGACTGCAAGAGAAATAATCTCCTCACAAGGACAAATCAGACACAAACTGCCCAGCCCACTACTCCATCCATTGCAAGGCAAGTTGCCTGACCACGGAGCAGAGCAACACACACACACACACACACAAATCAGAAACCTTACATTACTCACATGGAATCAAAACCTCGCTTACAGAGGTTCTAAATTGATAGTGCCCACTCTATACCTAGCAGAAGCAAAACCATATTATCTCTGGAGAAAGCCACTTTGATTCTAAACCACAGAGGGGTCAAGCATTAATTTTAAAAGGAAAATGATAAACTCGCAGGAAAGATAACTAAGGATACATGGAAGAAGGTGCCATGCTCAGGAAGTGGCAGAAGGAAGATTACAGAAATGGACCCGGAAAGGCTTCAGTGCTAAAATGCATCCAGAACATATTACAATGGAAAAGGGATTACTATGCACAGCATTGTGAAAGGGAACTTAGAAGTATCTACAGAGAACAGGAAATTATGTTTTAAAAACTTCCGTGTGTGTGTGTGTGTGTGTGTGTGTGTGTGTGTGTGTGTGTATTCACTTTTAATCAAGATGGAGAAACAGAGATTAGATTTATATCCCTGTATTAAATAACTAAAAAAGAAAAAGGAGGAAAACAAAACATCTATAGTCATGACACTCAAGACACTGGGCACCAGGCAAGGAAGGGCCACAGTCCCCGTGGGCACAATCAAACTTGAGGACTATGGTATCTGGAGAGGATCCCCATGAAGGCTCATGGGACTCCTGCTCAGCATGTGTGTCTGAAAGGAACAGCTTCAATCAGAGGAAAAACAACAACAACAACAACAACAACAACAACAAATCCACCCAAAAGCAATGCAAACAGAATAATAACTGAAACTCACACAGAGCTGAACATAGTGCCTGTTTCCAGCAGGCAGAACAGAAAATCTCATGATTCAGAGAACATCAGTTACAATTACAAGAAGGGTATCACTTCAGTAATAGGGAAAAGTGAACCCTAGAGTAAACATAGATTTTGTTCTACTAGAGGAATTTTAAAACCAAGACTCCAGAAAAGCAAACTCTTAACAACTACACTGACCATGTCTTAGAACAAAATTCAAGAATATTTATAGGAGCGTGCCTGAGTGGCTCAGTTGGTTAAGCATCTGTCTTTGGCTCAGGTCATGATCTCAGAGTACTGGGACAGAGCCTTGAGTTGGACTCTCTGCTCAGAGGAGAGTCTGCTTCTCCCTCTGCTCTCCCTCTGTTCTCTCTCTCTCAAATAAGTACATAAAATTAAAAAAAAAAGAATACTTATAGGAATATAAAAACTCCAGCACATAATCAGGTAAAATTAATGGCATCTGGCATTCAATAAAAAGTTACCAGGAAGACAAAGATGTGGGAAAATACAGCCCACAAAGAAGAGAAATGGTAGACAGCTTAGAATTAGTACACAAGGACACTGAGACCATTATTATGACTGTATTCTTTATGTTCAAGAAGCTGGAGGAAATATTAAATATGCTAATTAAACACATGAAGGAATAAAAAGCCCTAAATTAAACTTCTAGGGATGAAAGCTATAATGTCTGAAATTAAAAAAAAATAAGCTGGGTAGTATTAAAAATAGATTAGACATTAAAGTACCTGAAGAAATAGCAATAAAAACTAACCAGAATAAAAATAGAGATTTAAAAAAGTTTTTTTTTTGAAAAGGAGCAGAACCTCATAAACCTTTAGACAATTTCTAGTAGAAAAATATGTTTATAATTGGGATCCCTTAAGGATTGGTAGTGCAGGGTAAGGAGAGGAGACAAAAAAATCGTTGAAGAAATAATGGTAATTTTTTTCTAAATTTGAACAAAATTATAAACTCACAGGTCCAAGAAACTCTAGACCCTAACACAACAAATATAAAAGAAGCAACACCAAGGCATATGATAATGACATTGCTTAAAGCCAGGGTTAAAGAGAATATCTGAAAAGCATCCAAAAAAAAAAAAAAAAAAAAAAGACTCATTACATAGAGAGAAGCAAAGACAAGATTGAAAGCAGGTTTTTTCATCTAGAACAGTACAACATTATAAATGCTGAAATGATATTTAAAAGCATTGAAAGAAAAAAAGTCAACATATAATTCTTTACTGTTTGAAATATCTTTCAAAAGAAAAGCAAAATAAATTTTCAGACATGGAGAAGCTGAGAAAATTCATCACACAGCAGACACTCATGTCTATTAAAGAACATCCTCAATTGAAGAAAAATAAGACAAAATGGAAATTTGAATTTACATGAAGGAATAAAGCACACCAGAAATGGTAACTACAAAAGTAAATATAAAATATTTTCTATATAAATCTCCTTAAAATTTAGCTTCTCTTAAAGCAAAAATAGTAAAGTATTGTAGAGTCTGTAATACATGTAGAAATGAAAATATATGACAACAGCGCAAAGCCAAGAGAGGAAATATTAAAGTACAGTGTTACATGGATTGCATACTAGATGGAAAATTGTATGATATCACACAAAGGCAAGGATGAATTAAAGATATATTCTATAAATCTTCAAGCAACCACTAAAATACACAACAAAGAGTTGCACTCTGGGAATGTAAAGAGGAAGAAAAATAGAACAAATAAGACAAATACAAAAGAATAGGAAGATTGCTCATTTAAATACAACTATATCAATAATCATGTTAAATATAAACAGTATAAACACCCTAATAGAAAGACAGAGATTGTTACACAAATTTTTTAAAAGCTGCAAGAAATCCACTTTAAATATAAAGACAAAAATGTGTTAAAAGTAAAATGAAGGAAAAGGCTACATCAGGCTGACATTAATGAAAATAAAGCTAGAGTGGTTATATTAATATCAAATACAATAGATCATAGTTCAAAGAATATTTGTATGTTCATATTTTTATTTTGAAGTGATGAAGGGGTCAATTCTTCAAGAGACTGTAACAATGCTAAATGGTAATGGACCTAATAACACAGCTATATCAAACATAAACTGATAGAAGTGCAAAGTTATGCAGACATATTCACAATAATTCAAAGTTTCAACACTTCCGAGTAATTAGTATAAGTGGACAAAAATTCAATAAAGATACAGAAGACTTGAATAACCTTATCAATCAAGCGAATTTCATTGATATTTACAGAACACTCCCCCTAGCAACAGCAGAATATATGTTATTTTCATGTGCTCACTGAGCATATTGTGGCCCATAACACAACTCTCAATAAATCTGCAAAATGTGTTCTCTGACCATAATGAAATCATATTTAAAACAGAGAGCCGAAATATCTTTTAAAAATCCCCAAGTATTGGTAAGGTAAATAACACCCTTTTAATAGAAAAGAAATCAAAAGAGGAGTTAGAAAGTACTTTTTACTTAAAGAACTTAAAAACACAAATTATTAAAATTTGTGAGATGCAACTAAAGCAGTCCTGAAAGAGATATTTATGGCAATATCTACAAAATAAAGAAAAGGAAATTGACAACTAGACCACAGCTTTCACCTTATGAAACTAGAAAAAGAGCATACGACACCTAGATTAAGAACAAATAAAATAATAAAGCCCAGAGTAGAAGTCAATGAGCTGGAAAACTGAAAAGCAATAGAAAAACCAGTTATGTAAAATATGTTTTTTTGAGAAGACAATTAAAATTGATAAACTTCTAGGCAGGGGAAAAAAGAGAAAAGATTTAAATTACCAATGTCAAGAATGAAATAAAAACTGATGGAACTACAAGGGGACAAAAACACAACCACAGTTGTAACTAGATATTTCAATACTACATTCCCAGCAATTGACAGAATCAGCAGACAGAAAATGAGTACATACACAGACAGCATCACTACATATGCCACATGATTTTAAAGAAGTTCAGAAACTGTTGTGGACAACTGAATTCCAATAAATTTGGCTAATTAGATGAAATGGACACATTATCAAGTTTACTTAAGAAATAGATGACCTAAATAGTTCTGTTAAAGAAATTGAATTGGTAATCTTCCTAGAGGGGAAAACAACAACAACAAAAAAAAAAGCCTCCAACCTTAGACAAATTTACTGAGAGTTCTAGCAAACACTGAAGTGAGAAATACTACCAATTTTTACAACTTTCAGAAAAACAAAGAAGGAATGTTTGCCAACTCATTCTATGAGACCCATACTACTCTGTCAAAAAAACAGACAAAGGCAACCAAACAAAAACATAAACCACTATAGGTCAATATTCCCTGTGAATACAGATTAAAATAACATTATAGCAACTTAGATCTAATATATTGCACATGCAAAAATAATATATATCATTTCCAAGCAGGGCTTATGCCAGAAATCAAGAATGGTTTAACATTTGAAATGCAATCAACATAATTCATTACATTCATAGATTCAAAACAAGCAAACATAGGATCATCTTCATAGTTGTGAAAAAGTCATTTCAAAAAAATTCAATAATCCATTCCTGATAAAAAGTCTCAGAAAATTCCAGGTATGTGAGAACTTCCTCAATCTGATGAAGAAAATCTATAAAACTCCACAACTAATATAATACTTAATAGTGAAAGACAGATGTTTTCCTCCCAAGGTCAGGAACAAAACAGGGACATTACTCTCATCATTTCTATTGAATATTGTACTGGAGGTTCTTTCCAGTGTAATGGAAAGCAACAGAAAGAAATAATTTAGATGTAGATGAGAAAGGAAAAAGTAATATTTGTTATTCATAGATGAGATGATTGTCTACTTGGAAAATCCTGTGAAATCAACTAAAATGCTACTAGAACTAAGACATGAGTTGAACAAGTTTACATGAAACAATATCAATATAAAAAATCAATTGTATTTCTATATACAAAAAATGGATAATCCACAACTGAAATTAAAAGTAACTTTAACAATAGCCTCAAAAATATGAAATATTATGGAGCTAAAACTGTCATAACAGAAGACCAGTACATTGAATACTACAAGTCACAACACTGACAAAAGCTTAGCATTCCTCTCTTAGTATCAAAAGTCGATATGAAATAAATAATGATGTAGATTTAAACCACAAAATTAATAAATTTGAAAACATATAGTCATCCACAGAAAATTGTATCCAACAAGGCAGAGCAGACATTCTCTACAAGTGCACCCGGAATATTTAAAAATATACTTTCAGGGGCGCCTGGGTGGCTCAGTGGGTTAAGCCTCTGCCTTCGGTCATGATCTCAGGGTGCTGGGATCGAGCCCTGCAGTGGGCTCTCTGCTCAGCAGTGAGCCTGCTTCCCCCTCTCTCTGCCTGCCTCTCTGCCTACTTGTGATCTTTCTCTCTCTCTCTCTGTCAAATAAATAAATAAAATCGTTAAAAAATAAAAATATGCTTTCATACTCTAGTCAATAAAATAAGAGTTAATGCATTTAAGTGAATTGAAACCCATTCTGAGGATATGCTCTTACTGTAGTAGGATTGAGCTAGAAATTGAGTATCAGAAATCTAACTAAAGAAAGTAAAATAGGGGCGCCTGGGTGGCTCAGTGGGTTAAACCTCTGCCTTCAGCTCAGGTCATGATCCCAGGGTCCTGGGATCGAGCCCCACATCGGGCTTTCTGCTCTGCAGGGAGCCTGCTTCCTCCTCTCTCTGCCTGCCTCTCTGCCTACTTGTGATCTCTGTCTGTCAAATAAATAAATAAAATCTTAAAAAAAAAAAGAAAGTAAAATAATTTGTGGGTCAAAGAAGTAATGATAATAGAAATCAGAAAATATATTGAAATGATAATGAATATATTACACAACAATCTTAATTATTTCTTCCCACCAATCTTTCTTCTCGTGTTTCTTTAACTGCTACTAGGTAGTGTTTAGAACCAACCACTTTATATCTCTTCGTGCTATAGAAATTAATTCTGGGAGAATTCCTTTGGCCTAATCACAGAGCCAAAAATTCACTGTTAAACTGTGTCCATTCTGCATTAGCATAAATCCACCAGTTTTTAAAAATACTATTGATCATAATTTCCCCGATTCTTGCTATTTTTTTCATCACTTCCCATTTCCATTTCATGGATGCTTACAGTTATTTGTTCTATTTGTGATTCTATTTGTTCTATTTGTGTTTTGAGAACACCGATTTTATTTTCAGTAATCACCTCTCCCCGTCTTACAGATTCTATGGAATTGTAAATCAAGTCCCTGTCCTGTCCTAACCAAAGGGTGGCCGCACGGTCTAAGCAAGGCAAATCATACTCTCTCCTGTGACATGAATATTAATCAAAGGGAATCAAAGAGATAGAAATGTGTGGATCATCTTAAGATGAAGGTGGATCTCTGCAGAATTATTCCCCGTGTCCCTCCCCTTGTCCTTGTAGTTCTTATTCTATTTTTAACCCTGGTTGTCTAGGTCTTCATCTACTTCTGGTAATTTTTCTTTTTAATTTAGTTCAGTTTGTTTCTGAGGCCTGACACTAAAGAGGTCTACTGGACACAATGGATAGATCTTCATTACACACCTGAGGACAGCCAAGTATTTTTATGGCTTACCTGAAGGTTACAATTACTATTTCTCTGGTTGCTAGATTTTCTGTTATTGAACACCTCTGTTTCGTGATACTGGTTTTCCTTAAGAACCTTAGGATTCCTATTCTTTCAAGGATCAGTGTCTGTTTACCTCAGCCTGCCTCTCACTGCTGTGTAGAAAGGATGGAATTCGAACTGGTAACCCCATTGAGGTGGCCAGCTCCTCTTTCTCTTCTCAGGGCCTAGAACTATGCTTACTGTATTTGTTTGATGGGAAATCCCTCTGAAGTTCGTCACTGGACTCCAGTATCATTGGGAAGGTGGTGAGGATGGTGAAATCAAAAAAGACATTAAAAGGCCCAATATTACCCTCCGCTCTCAGTGGAAGTGTTCAAGAAACCATTATACAGATCTCCCTTGGGCCCTCTCCTCTCCTTGGTATTCTTCGTTTCTGCATGTGGCTCGCCCTCTGAACTCCTTCTGGACTTTTCTCAACAATTCACTCATTACTCAGTCAATTTCAGGCCATTTTCTGCTTGGTGTCTTTCAGGAACTTCTCACAGTATGGATAACTCTGTTTCTTATTTTTCCACATTAAGAAGGATCAATTCCTTTTTTAAATACCTCGTCTATCACTTCTAAGAAGGTAAGGTAAAGGACGCTGAGCCTGCATAAAGGAATGACAGGTGATAGCAGTTTAGATAAAGGGTCATAAAAGCCAATGGAATATCTAAGTATACTGATCTGGAAAGATGCCTGGGGTAGATCTAGACATTTTGGGATCATCAGCATATAAATGGAAGTTAAACAATGGGAATGCATTAGAGAGATTATATTAAGGAAGGTGGATATGAGATATCTAACTTGAATATAATGTTTCTTTTCTTTTCTTTTTTTTTTTAAGAGAGAGAATGGTGGGGGGAGGGCCAAAGGAAGAGGAAGAAAGAGACTCTCAAGCAGGTGTCTACACCCAGCACTGAGCCCTGCAGTTTGATCTCACGACCTTGAGATTATGACCTGAGCCAAAATCGAGAGTGGGACGCTTAACTGACTGCACCACCCATGAGCCTGGATATATTTCATGTGTGGATGATAGGAGAGAAGAGATTAAATAATCCTAGGGAAGAGTCCAAGGGAAAAGCAGCACTAGGAAAGAGCAGATCGACACCAGCTAAATTTAAAAATGTTATTATCCTGTTCAACTTCCAGCCCCACTTCAATAGGCACCTATTAAAAGAAAATCCATTTATCTGCAAAATTCCCATATGCATCATCTGTCTGTAAACTAATTTTGGATTTCATATTTTCAGGCAATAGGGCTATTTGCAGAACCCAGAACACCACCACACTGTTTCGCTGATTAGACGGACAGTAATGCGGATGATGACGATCACGGTCATGACAGTGGAAAATTCCAAGCACGTATCTTGACCAGTACTGCTCATTCGTTGCTCTCTGCCTGTATGTTACATCTGGAATCTGGATTTTCAGGAGTGAGTAGTTAATCAGGCTTGGACTTTATATTCAACACCAGACGTATTTAAAGCTTTAGCTCAGCTTGTTAAAAGCTGCTTTTTGTGAATGATCCACACTGGTTCTTGTAGAACCAATAAAGCTTCTCCTGCTGACTTTATTGGGAAAGTTGTGTTTTGAGGAGCTCATTACTAAGTAATGTCTGAAAGGTCTCCATGCTGTACACAGTGCATCATATGCACAGGAACTCAGAAAGGATTTTGATGCAGAATACGAGGACCGTGAGGAGGAACCGGTATTCGCACTGATCTACATCGAAGGCGATCTTGAGAGCTTCACGTTGCTGCTGCTCAGCCGGAGCTTCTCCTCTCTTCATATTGTATTGTCCATGGCTATCTGCTGGTGACCTTAAACTTCTTCTACCTTACATGAAAGAAACTCATTAACTGTCTACTGCATATTCAGTACTATGAGGCTCCCGGTAATACTGAAGTTAAATTTTTGTTCTAGCAGATTTTTAGCTTCACTTCTCTTTTGTCTCTTTTCTCTGTTTTAATGGCACGAGAATCTCATTTGAAAAATAATTCAGGCAAAAATCTTAAAATTTAACCAAACTAAAAATACTTCCACATCAACCTCTTCTTTATCAGGACTTAGGCATGAACTACACAGACAATTTTATCTGTATAAACATGGGTTTTAAATATAGGAAATTCCCAATATACAAGTGCATTGTGTTTCCCAAGTTTATTTATATGAGTGCTATTTTGAACTTGGAAGGCCCTTCCCCATAGAAACAATGGTATGTATAATAATAACCCCTGAGGTTGTCTGACATGTCACAGTTCTCAAAGTATCTCAAACCCTTTTTTTTTTTAAACCCATCATGGAAAGAACCCCTTGGGAATTTATGTGGATATTGTGGTTTCCTTTACATAAATGATCTAAACCAAGCTTAAAGACTAAGACAAAATGAAACCACACCCTGTAGGGTTAATGAGGTTAAAATAGTCACCAGCAAGACCCCTGCTCATCTCCTGTCTTCACGGGAATGTGAACTTTATCTTTTGGAGGCAAGCACCAAAAAGAGCTCCAGTGGCCTAGACCAATCTGAGCTCAACCACTGATTCACACCCCCAGGGATGGATGCTAGAGTATCTGACAGTTACCTTTACCTCATTATAATATTAAAGTCTTTGCCAAAGGAGAGTGCATTAACATACGGTACATATATAGACATGTTTCCTAAGTACACATGTATGAGCTTACACCCACCTCTACATAGGATGACAGAACTCCCCTTTCTCAATACTCATCCTAACTCCAAATAAAAGAAATCCTCTCACCCCCACTTGGGGAGTCAGAGCTTTGAAAACTAATCTCTTGGATCTTACTTGCTGCAAATAAAATTTCCTTTGTGTGAGAACTCCACCCAGTGTCCTTTCTACCTGGGGCTCACCAAGGAGTGAATTCATGTCAGTTTTGGTACAGAAGCTCCATTCTTCTGACACCAAAAGTCAGGGTATTTTCCCACACTGACCAATTTTCCAACTCTCCCAACACCAACTAGAAGCTCTTTAGAACTTCTAGTCAATTCCGACACTATCTGGAATTAGCATAGACCCACAGTTTAAGGGCTCAATCCCTTTAGTCTGCCTCACCCCAGTTCAAACCTCAGTGGCACATTCCAAGTTGTCATCCGTCCTTGTGACTGTAAGTTCCCATGAGCCTGCCTTATGTTCAGTGATATTATAATGGTTCACAGAATTCAGGGAAATATTTATGTTTACTGGTTTATCAAAAGAATATAGACAAAGACTTATACCAGGTGAAGTACAGAAGGGCCCTGAACAAATTAGCTTTTGTCCCCATGGAATTGGGGTTCAGCATCATCCTGGCACATGTATGTGTTTACCAACCCAGAAGCCCTCCAAACCATATAGTTAGGGGATTTTTATGAAGATTTCATTCCATAGGCATGATTGTCTGTGTACTCAAAATTCCAGCCCTTCTCTTCTCCACAGAAGTTGCAGGATGGGACCAGAAGTTCCAAGCTCTAAACCTGGGTTGGTCTTTCTGGTGTCTAGTCCCCATCCTGAAGCTGTCCAGGGACTTCCAGACACCAGTCATCTCATTAGAATACAAAAAGATACTCATCACTCTGGAGATTCCAAGAGTCTTAGGAGCTCTTTTGTCAGGAACCAGGGTCAAAGACCAAATATTAGAACAAAAGATGTTTTCAGCACCCTTATTACTCAGGAAATTATAAGAATTTTAGGATTTCTGTATCAGGAAACAGAGACTATTTCTTGTTAAGTCACAAAACATTGTAACTTGCCCAAGGGACCAGTGAAGGGATGAGTAATAGGGCAGCACTGTAGTTAGAAGTCAGTATTTGGGGTTACTAGAGCAGTACTTCCACCAGAACATGTTATCCCATAAATGCTGATTAAATTACTTGGAACGTTCAGAGCCCTTTCAGCAAGTATTGAACATTTTCCTTGAATTACGGTAGGAATTGCTGGAATGGTAGTAACTAAATTAAAACAGAACACTACATCAAAAACTAACTATGTACTATAGGGTAGATAACTGAACTTAATTAAAAAAAAATTAAAAGCCAGATCAAATAAGATATTTCTCCCACCCTCATTCTTTCTCTCCCTGGTGTATCGCCTGCCCTGGGGGGAATCAAGCTGTCATGTTGTGAGCAACCTTATGGAAAGGCCAACATAGAAGAAACAGGTCATCACTCTCCCCATCTGTCCCCTCCCGCCCCCGTGGACAAGTAAACAAAATCCAGAGAAACATGAGGTGGAACCTTCAGCCTTAACTGAATCTTGAGATGACTAGAGTCTTCATCTGCTTAACTACTCCAAAATGAAGTTTATAGGTAGGTAACCCATCAACATGCATAATTTCAAAAATGCAAAGAATGTTCTACATATAAAACAAAGGAGAAATCAAAGGGAATAATTTGCTACAATAGAATGAACACTTAAATATATAAATGCTCTTGCATGACTACCCTTGAAGACATATTAAAGTAGCCAAATGCTTGAGTCTATAGGTGACTTCAGAAGCAGATGACTGCAGTTGAGTGCTGTCCTCAAATTCTGTAAGTTCTATTTCCATTGGTGACATGATTTTCCAAAATAACAAGCATCTCTTGGTATAATAAAACAAAACACCACCCTCCCTTGAAATACAGAGAGGTTACATCCCTGGAATATAGTTACAGCATTACATTGAGTTTTGAAATTTTTGCTTGTAGATTGGTTATTATCTATTAATTTCATTTCAGAATTGTAGAGAAGGCATAAAAAAGTAATTATTATAAAAAGAGGACATTAAGCCTAATAGGGCTGAGCACTGGTGTAGAGAATTATTATTAAAAGAGGACATTACGTCTAATAGGGCTGAGCACGGGTCTAGAGAAAAACTTAGATGTAGTTAGAATGTTGAATCAACTTGGTAGGAAATAAAAAATCACCTTAATGATTCAGTGCTAAACATGGGGGAAATTCAGCTGTCTAAAGCTCAGGGAATTGCTGGGTAACACTTATCGTTCCTCTTAATATAAACATTATATCCCTACACCTTGTAAGACATTGATTCCCTATAACCTGTGGTACTACAGCCCCAATGACTGCCCTCCAACCTCATTTTGTAATTAGTCAAGCTCCATTTCATTTTTTAATAAATTTTCTTTCTGCATTCTGTCTCCCTATGTCAACCAGAAGATTTAGTAATCCATACTCAAGCAAAGAAAAAAGCTACATGATGTTAATCCTTGAGACATTCTGGATGATTTCTAACATGGGTGAATCACAGGCTAAGCATTGATTTTAAACCATCTTTGGAGGACAACAAAGCAATGTACTAGGATTGGAGTCATAATGGGATTGGTTTTGGTAGCTATGTAGACTTCTGTCCTTTAATGTATGCATTACTCTTCATTCAGTTTTTGCTCCATGATATTGGACAGTTTATTAATGTCACTGTCTGTTAATACTAAACATTATCAAAAAGTGAAACTGTATAAATGTCTTATGATAATCCTACAGGCATTAGCTAACTCAGAAACTGTAATCGCCACAGAATCGTGATCACAACCTAACTAAAATGTGTGAAAAATCATATTTCATATTAACAGCAGCAAAAAGACAGGAAGTAGAGATGAAAGAAAAGTGGGAAGGGAAGAAGACGCAGTATTTAATGCATGGGAAATTGCTCTGAACGGTGATGACTCTGGTGGTCTTCCGATGGTCAATAGCACTGAGTAGTGAGAGCCCTGGAATCATTTGCAGAGAAGCCTCCTCGTCTTCAGAACCATATTACATTGACGTAAAACGCCATAATCTAAACTTGTAAAACCTATACCCTGTATTCAAAAACAGAAAAATCAAAGCCCATCTCTTATTACACACCATTGACTTTCCAGGATAATAACAACTTGCATTCTTTTTTTTTTTTTTTTTTTTTTTTTTGCTTTTAGGCTACTTTTCCTTGCCTGCAGCTCTTTTGAAAGATAAAAATATCGAACTTGCCTTCCCACTTTGCACTGCTCCACATGCTCAGAGGTTATTAAGATTTATTTTCACTCAGTTTTCTTTGTAGTCAATGTGGTATTGGTGAAAACTCATCATGAGCCCTTCATGTGGACTTGTGGTTGTGAAATTGGGCCCAGAATAGGTCTCCGCAGTTCCTCCACCCATCCCGAGCTAAGCCCCTCTTTCCGCCTCCAGAACAATCATCATAAAATGTCCAGAGGCCCTAACTCTTCCCTTGACAGTTCCATCAAATGATCCAGCCTCCTTCCTTTAAAACACACTAGTGAGTAAGAGTGAAGGTCCTCAACCTCCCTCTGGTAGCTCAAATTGTGGCTGTGGTTCTACCCACCTTTACCATCTTTAATCCCATCTTGGGAGAGGGATTGCCTTGCTCTGCTCTGAGGTCAAGCCCTCCATCTGTACAATCTTACAGGTCCCTTGAATTATTGCCACTTTTATTCAATTTATCCCTCCCCAGTTTATCTTATTTCTCCATCTACACACTCTCCAAATCTCTACCGCACCCCCAATCCTTCACTCCAGCCTCCCTACGATCCTCTCCTATTTCTGTAACTCCCATCACAATCTGTTTTTAAGAGCATAATACATCATTGACTCCACTTAATCTCTTCAATCTACTCAAACTGGTTTTTGTTCTTGACAAGTAAAATGAAATTACTCTAATACAGTCTTCTCCTGCTCACTTGCTTAACACCACCTTATTCACTAACATACTGCTAAGGCTTCATACTTAATAGATGCTCGTATAAATTTGCTGAATCAATTAAGGACCAAATAATTCTCAAAATTCTTAGCAAAATGTTCAAAGGCTTCAATAATCAGCCCCAAATATCTTTCTAGCTTCATCTCTTGCTATTTCCCATGAGGTTACACTTGTTTCCATCAAAAGAGACATACTCTGAGCTCTGTGCCAATGTCTTCATTGAGTTGTTCCTGGAAGAAATTTATCTTTCCCCCGCCTATTAAATATTATGCAGGGGCATTAGAAAATAATGGTTAAGAGCCAAGCATAGGGTGTCAGATCACCTAAATCCAAACTGTGCCATATTACATACCATCTGTGTGAACTATTGTTCTTACCTACGTATTTTTCAAGGATCATTTAAAATGTCTTCCTTCATTATAATCACTGGGAGGGAAAAGATCACTTCCCTCTTGCCCCACCCAGGATTCCAGGAGCTTTCGTCACCTGATGTCTTCATTACTTTGGGGGTTCCTATAAGACTAGGAGTCTGTCCTGGTCTTCTCCCCTCACCCACACTCTGCCCCATAAGCTCAAAGACCATGCTTTCTATAGGGCAATCACCTTTGTCTTTCTGAAAGTGAACATACTGGGCTCAGCTAGGGGCTAATCAAGTGAATGGAAGCGAGGAGCAAGAGCCTGTCTAGAGACTGATAGAGTCCTCTCCAGTACTAGAGAGTAAGAGAACAAGCATAAGCCTTGATTTGGACTAAAGATCATACTTGGAAAATCAAAACCATCCTTCAAATGCATACTATGATGGGTAGATTAGATGAAGCTAAGTTTATACCCACCTCTAAATGCGGGTGGAGGTCTTAGAATATTTCTTAACTGATGATACAGTCGGTATGTGAAAAATTATGAAAATTCATGTCACATGGTCTAAAAGGTTAATTGGAAGTTTAAAAAAAAATACAAGATCACAGAATATAACATCTGGTTGCCATACCTAGTGGCTTATATTGGGAAATAAGAAGGAAATATGAAAGGAAAAAAATATGAATATAAGAAAGAAATAAGACACATATGTGTGAAGAGCCCGAGTGGTTACTGAGTGTAAAGTGTTGATGTGAACATTAGAAAGGTTTGTGGGCTGAACAATCAGAACAGTTTGTGGTACACTCTGATGTCTAACAATAGCAAAAGCAGTTATGATTATCCCGGTAATCTGGGTCAGAGTAGTGGTTAAGATCTAGGAAACTAAACAGAGTATATTCAAGAAGATGTTAATCAAAAATGCAAACATTTAGTCCAAACAAGATTTCATATGAAGGCACTGGGGATGTGCTTTAAAAAAAAAAAAAAAGGTCCAAAAGAGGAAACCAGGTAAGAACAAAGACCAAAATGTTGAAGTTGAGTTTGAGAAGCAGAGCCTGGAGAATTACCCTAACATGCCTACCATGTAGCTGCTTTGATTTATATGTGATTCTTTTGACTGTTTCCTTGAGTGTGTCTAAGAACTGACCTGAATGTCAAAGATCAACTCCATCCAATAAAGACTCCCCAGTTGACAAGGTTCTAGGTCATGCTTTTTTGTACATTTTAAAAGTACTTATTTATTTTAGAGAGAGCATGCAGAAGAACATAGGGAGGGGGAGAGCAGAGGAAGAGAGAGAATCTCAAGCAGACTCCCCAGTGAGCACAGAGCCCAACGTAGTGGGCTTGATGTCATGACCTTGAGATTATGAACTGAGCTGAAATCAAGAAACCGACGCTCAACTGACTGAGCCACCCATGTGCCTCTCTTTTAATCTGGGATTAAGTCATGTAAATTTAATCCTAGGAAATGCAATCCCCAAATTAGGGAACTGTGAAATCAAAAAGGCAAAAATTACAGCATTAGAGGGAGGGGGCTGAGTAGAAAGACAGTGAAAATTCCTAGAGAGGCTTGTCACCCTAACTTAAATAGTAGCAGAAGGAGATACTGCTGGAGAGAACAGGAACAAGACAAAAGAAAATATTTGGTTTGAGAGTTGGTGCCTTAACATGGCTAACAGAAACTGGAAATTGTAGGGAGTCCTAGAAGCACTGAGATGAGTTTCCACCTTACCCCGCTGGTGTTTAGATGTGAGCTGGGATCTCCTCTAATCATAGGCCAGTTAGGTGAGGGTCAGGGTTTTCTTCAAATTCTCTGTGGGGTTACCTGCTCTATCTCATCTGAAAGGCCATTTCAATTGTGCAGCAAAAGCAGCTGAGCGTTTGAGGGCTCTGAACCACACCGGACTTTGAATCCTGGCTCTGCCCCCTTGTGACAGTGTGACAGAAGTTCCCTAGCATGACTTTGGAGAAATGTGTGGGGAGGGAGGACGGACAGGATCTACTAATTATGTAACATTTGGGGATGCCTCTAACTGAGCCAACTTGGAGAAGAGAAGAGTTCCTTCTTCTCATTCCTAAAGTTATTGTCTTATCACTATAGGAATATTATCAGATCTAGAAAGACCTCAGGGTGATCCAGGCCGGAGGTGTCTATGCAGTTTAAGGGGAGTGAAGCCCAGAGTATGTAGCACCTTTGATACATAATTGTTTGAAAGACACCATTTGAGGAATGCAGAAAATAACTGAGAGGGAAATAGGGAGTTAGCGAAAGTTCTACTCATGTTGATTTGACTTCATTTTTAACCAAGCTGTGAATGTCTAAGTAGCATACATATAATCAAGGTTAGCCTTCATAAGAGTGCTATGGAGGTCCCCTGGGTGGCACAGTCAGACAAGCATCTAAACTCTTGTTTTCGGCTCAGGTTGTGAGCTCGGGGTTGTGAGACCAAGCCCCACATCAGGCTCCCTTCTCAGCATGGAGTCTGCTTGTTCCTCCCCCTCTGCTCCTCCCCTTTCTCTTTCTCTCTCCCTCCCTCCTTCTCTCTGCCAAATAAATAAATAAATAAAATCTTTTTTTTAAAAATCCAGCTTTATAAAGTACATGTCATTTCAAATATAATCTCAATTTTTATAGAAAATAAAGATCAAAGTAGTAAAAGAAACATGTTCAAGATCACAAAGCGATAGTAAAATAAAAGCATGGTTTCAGGCTGAATTTTCTCTTTCCCTGTATCACAGTCTTTCCCTCACCTATTCACCCGCTCCTAGCTCTGGCAGATATATCTGAAGATAATAAAACTGCATTTCTTTGAAAATGTCCCATTTCCGAGCCAGCTCAGCCCCATCCAGCAGAGAACACTGAGAAGCGCGCGCCTCTGCTGTTTGCAGCGATGTGCGTGTTCTGTGTTTAAAAAGCACAGTGTCTGGAGATAACACCCAGATGGATCTCTGCTGCTTAACGGAAAATGGCATCTCCCCTTTCACTTTGTGTATCTTCTGCCAAACAGTCTTACTCCTCCAAATTCTAACCAAACCATGCAGCAATCATTATCCACAAGGGTGTGTAGGAAGGACCCTCCTCCCTAACTCCCACCTGTAGTTCCCAAGCAAGTGTGCCCTCTAATTATTCATTCCAGAAATATCATTTTCTGCATGGACCCCACTTTGAGACCTGCCACAGAATCATCTTACTTGAGCAGTTAAGTAAATGCAGAAGCTCTTCACAGATGTGTTGGGCAGGTGGTACCATGAATTAGAAAAGCGCTATAGTTAGAGCTCATTTTGAATCCCCATTTTCAAGGACCATTGCTACATGACCTTGGACAAGTCAATGCTTCTCTAAACTCCACCGTCTCCTTTACCCATATCCTTTGATACTCGATACTAAAGCAATCTCACAGGGGGGGTTTCTAGGAGTAAGGGAGGTAAAATGCCCATCCAAAGGTGAGCAATTAAAATCTTTTTCTGGAGGTGCCTGGGTGGCTCAGTGGGTTAAAGCCTCTGCATTTGGCTCAGGTCATGATCTCAGGGTCCTGGGATCGAGCCCCGCATCAGGCTCTCTGCTCAGCGGGCAGACTGCTTCCTCCCTCTCTCTCTCTGTCTACTTGTGATATCTGTCTGTCAAATAAATAAATAAAATTTTTAAAAATAAAAAAAATTAAAATTAAAAAATAAAATAAAATCTTTTTCTGCATTCCCTCAAAAGAGTAGATGATCACCATTCTGATCAAAATAACCTCTTCTACTAGAAATTCTAAAGACAGAAAAGTCTGAAAGGAAGATGAGACATTATATTATACCTTATAGTACATTATACTGTACCATTATGCTGTATCTTATACACTAATACTGTACATACAGTTATACTATACATACAACTATATTGTCAATAATAGTTAGAATGAGTTTCTCCAAACTTTTCTGCTATGACAAATAAACGGCAAGTACCTTTCTAGAAAATACAACAGGGTGTACATATTTTGACAGGAGGGAGGGTGGGCATTTGGAGTGACTCCTGGAGCAACCGAGAGGCAGCACCAAGTCCCAGGGGAGCTGTGGGGTAGACCTAGCTAAAGAACAAGCACCCTAAAAAGAAAGGAGTAATGCGAAGGAGTCAGAGGTCACTTTGGGGAATGAGAGCACAGGAGGGTCCTGAGAAGAACAGCAGGTTATTATGTAAGTGTGTTTGTTCATTAAGTATCTCTCCCAGCTACAGGAAGTTGTGTATTTTTGTATTCATCTCTGCTCTTAAATCTACTACAGACCTGGCACATAGTATGTACTTAATAAATATTTACTGAATAAATAAACAGATTTCTCGTCATCCGGCTCTCTTAAGTGCCCCATTCTCAATGAGTCTGGACATCCATTGTCCCATTTAACCTTTACAATTGTCCTTTAAGCCAGTCAGTGGCTCAGTGTCTTCCTTTATAAATGAAGACACTGAGGCCATAAAAATGCAAGGACTTTAGCCAAGTTTACATAGCCTGTAAGCAAACAAATCAAGATTCAAACCCAGATGCACAAGAAAAGACACTTTTTCTGCTACCCCTTATGACACGTGTATTTCAGCTGCAATAGGTGCTGTGGTAGCAAAGCTCGTGTGCCCTTAGATATCACCCTAAAAGATGAGGTTTCCTTACCGCAGTTGCTTAGGGCTATTTTTACTTTTCATGCAGCACAAACCAAAAGTGCCAGGAAATTAATGTCCTTGCAAGCAGCCATCAAATCAATGACAGATGGGAAGCTGGAAATAATCTCAACTATTTCATCCTTCGGTTCGGTGACTTGAGAAAATGTTCTATGGTGTCTCCTGTGAGCTTCAGGGGGATTGAGCCCTGTTATTCCTCATGTGTAGGACAAACCTACAAAATAGCACACTCTTGTCTGGCCTTCTGCGATTTGGATTCAAGGTACTAACCTACTCATCTCTTAGAATTTCCTAGATTCACCTCTGAAATAAACTAAATAAACTATTTGTTCCCAAACTGCTTCCTCAGGGTCTGCTTCTGGAGAACCTAACTTGAGAGATCTCTCTCGACGAACCCCAGGACTTCTTACTCTCTTAACTTCTGTACTAGGCTCTTGTGGACAGCTGAACATAAGCCATTCATGGTCAAAGAAATGATCTGGGGTTAATGGGCCTATACCACTCTACCATGCTTCATCTGTTTCCGTGTGAATACCTCCACTGGTCTGGAGGGCTTGCTGATGCTCTAGGCATTTTCAAGACTTATCCGTATCAAGATTCATAATAGAATCCAACAAAAGGGGAAGATATGAAAGCTCTTGGTGATCCCATGTATATATTCTATTTTGGAACATTAATAAAGTAGGTTGGAAGAATATTTCTAAGAAGTAAGTGACCGGGAATGTTATGTGACAAAACCTGCAGCTTCTAGTGATCACCTAAAAATGTGCTGTGTCAATTCCTTTTGCTTATCCATTTGGCCACAAAACACGATTTTTTTTTTTTACATTTATAGCATTCCTGAGGTTCCTAGAGTGTTTCCTATTCAGCCATTTCATTCATACCCATCATTCTTGAATTTTATTATTAATCTATAAGTAAGTTACTCTGCTTTTCAGCAGAGTGCATGATCAGTCTGGGAAATAAACTCAGGAGGGCCATTCGGGGAACGGTCTGTTTAATGAGTAATGAGTAGCCCGCGTGTTTTCCCAAATAAACTTTTTGGGAGCAACTCAGTGGATAGACGACCAATGGTAAAGTAGACTATGTAAAGTACGGAATTATGCAGAAAACAATTGTAACATGAATGGAGGGGCAGGAAGAGGTAAAATATGGGTCTCTGAATAACACAGCACAAGAACATTTAATCCGGATCCAGTAGCTGACTTAATTTCCATAAGGGCAGCGTATTGGCTTTGCCCACCACTCAATTTCAGGACCTGGCTCAGGGCCTGGCCCAGAGGAAGCACTGAATTATTTGTTAAACTTACTGATGAAAGATATGAAAATGTATGTTTTATTGGAAAACATTGGCCCTTTCCCCTGAGGCATCCAAATGAAACTAGAGGTTCAGGGAGGAAACACACTATATACTCATGTCAGACTACCTACATTTTATTTCTGAAAAGGTTTCAAGAACTACTCCATCCATCTCTCCTTTGCAAAAAACAAATGTCACCATTACTTTCAGAAACATATTTTTAGAGAGAAAAGTAGCAAATAAGTGAGCCAAAGATCCAATCAGCAACCACCTGTAACTCAGGCCAGGCTCACAGAGCGCTAAGATAATATTTATTTTGCAATAAAATTAAACTCAGAACCCGTACCAACGGACTTGAACAATTGTCTTTGCCCTATTCTTGCTCTTTGTTCCCTAGTCCATTTCTATCTGGCTTTTAACCTTTGTGAGTTGTCTCCTAGTCCCTGGAATGGGATTTTCAATCCCCACTAAGGTGACAAAAGGCATCCTAAACCAAAGAGCATTCTACTCCAGTTAAAGAGATTGTATTAATAACGTAGTGAAGAGTGGGAGACAGAGGCTTGTGGGTACAGAATGAGCAAGTCAGGGGAGTAAGAGGTGCAGCACAGGCACTGTAATGGCATCATCTGGTGACAGGGGGTGGCTATGTCTGTGGTTTACATGGGCCTCATGGACCTTGTGGAATCCCTAGGCTGTAGGTCTGTAACCAACATAACACTGTGTGCCAACTATACTTTGCTAACAAAAGAGGAAACAAAGAATGCAGCGACAAGTGTGTGGGAATAATATACTGAAGAAGAAAATAAAAAGGTTATGGCAGGGCATTCTGATGAACATGGCAATATGATGATGATGGTGATGAAATATGGTGGTGACGGTGACGATGGCAATATAGCGATGATGGTGATGGCAATATGGTAATGGCAGTGATAATTACTATTATTATGTTGTCCTGTTTTTCAGCATATTTTGCCCATAATTATACTCAGTGTCCTCATGACTTTCAAAGTAAATTCAGCCTCTCAATGCCTCTTCTGCTTTTGTAATGCTGTGAAGTAGCGTCTTTTCAAACCAAACCAGCTAAGTAAAGGACAGAGAGAAATGTTGACATGAGCTCAGTACTGCACTCATAATGCATATTTAACATATAATTTGAATTAAGTTGAATTAATTTATTCTTAGTACTATCCTCTGGTTTTGCATTTTTCATAAATCCATTCACTTGAAAGATATTAACTTTGAACAACTTATATATTTTTATCAAGCTAAATCATGTATATATTCTTATTCCTCCTGGAAGAACCTGTTTTGACAGTCTTCATACTTTAGATGGACCCATTTTGCATATATGTCTTTTTGATCATTTTTTAAGGAACACCACTTAGAAATTAATTTTCTCCTGTTTAACCACAGGACAAAGATCGTCAGGCCTCACGATTCAAATACAAACAATGGCAGAGCCATGCGAATGTTTTATACTGGTTGCCCATTACTAATGAGTCACACGGCACTGAAAATAATTAGACGCAAAAGCAAAATAGCTCTGCATGCATTATCAGTATCTGGTACCTCTCATTACTATTATAAGCAACTTGCCTGGAACAAACAATAATGTGGCTTCCATGCTATTTATTTATATGCATGCGTTTTCTGTTCAGCTTCCTTCTTTCTAAGACCAAGAAATAATTCTTAAGCAGAGAGTAGAGTGTATTTCTCTGACATATGGATGGGTTATTACATCTGATAATAACCAAACATATATAATTCTCATTTGTTACAATTTCAAATGCACAGATACTGTTTCATGGGAAATGTATGCAGAGAAAATATAGACCAATTCTGTGAAAAACAGTGCTCACCAATGTTTATGTAACAGCTCTTGAGAGTTTCCACAACCCAGCTGTGCCCCATATCATTACTACAAAAATTCAAACTAGATAACAACCCAGGAGAAGAGCAGAGAAGAAGGAGCAGAAATGAGAAGTGGTGGGTCAGCCGTTCCCGTGCACCTACAGCTCACCCCGGCTGCAAGCCCAGTGTTCCTCAGAGCACAGCTTAATGCTCTCCTAAGGGCTCACAAAAGCAGTCACTTGTTTTCACCTTCAAACTGGTGAGAGGCTGGTCAGAAAAATAAGGCCATTAAAAACCGACAAATAAATAAATTTCTCCTATTTAGCACACAGGTACCCAAATGGTAGCACATTTTTCTACCCAAACCATCCAAATTCTTAGCACGTCGACCCTAAAATACCTCGACAGCCAGGTCCACCCTGTCTACTCTGAGGCAGAGAGCTCAGCCATGCTGGATGTCCAACACACGTGTTGATTTTGTTTTCTTGTCCTTAACTCTCACTGTGCTGTAAACCTGGAGACTAAAATCTGTGTCTTGTTTGCTACTGTGCTGCTCAATCTCTAAGATCGCTCAAGTTCAAAATTATTGTACTTCTGAAATGAAGTTAATGCATTTAAAATAACTTATGCGTTTGTACCAAAAAAAAAAAAAAAGACAGAATTTTCCCTACATGAAGATCCCATCCTTATGAAGTCATACTAAAAGTTATTACGATGCATTGAGGGATAATTATTTTATATTAAACATGATTGCAAAAATTGCAGCCATAGAAAAATATCAGATCATTTCAAGAGTAGCGCAGGTCATTTCCTACAAGTTTGTCTGCCCAAATGAGCTTCAATTTAAATCGTTCTCCATGTATCCTCTTAGAAGGGAATGACCTTTTGTGGCAGCCCATTTATATTCTCAAACACATACAACATTTCTTTTATTTGGGCATTGCACATAAATGTGCCAGTATTAGGTAAGCAGGGAGAAACATGTCCTCCATTTAGGTATTGGGTATGAAGATGTCAGTGTTGCATACTCACTAATATTTTACGGCAAACAGTTTTGGGGTGCAAAATGTTATTTTCCAGGGACTTAGAAAAATGTTTTTACTAGGACTTTATTTTTTCTCTGCCTGGATTTCACACAAATTTAGAGCTGACCTCACTGCACCCACAAACAGTTGTTAGCTCGGTTAAATAAAGTTGCAATGTAGAAATGGGCCAGCATGTCCCTCATTAGCTCTGCGTCTCTTTGACTTGGAAATGCTGACGCCTTGATGACTGCTCTTCTGCCAAACTGACCTCAGACTCTAAAATATTTTCCTAAGGACAATTTTCACTTTTCTTAAAAACACCAAACTTTCTTCCCTTGATTGCGTTGTCTCCAAGGCCTTTCAAGCTTCTTTAGAAATGAATTAGAAGTGGGGGAGCCCTGCCTGGACTGTTTTGACCTGGGTCGCTATACGGAGCCTCATGCCAGATGGCGGCCAGGCGAGGGCAGACTGAAGAAATGGCGCAGCAGAAACGCTTACCGAACACCCTTCCTGGGCCTGAGGGGCCAAGATGCCGTGACTCAGTAAGGCTGGGCATTTGGATGGAGGAACTGCCAGCCTCAGTCTCTGCACAGTGCTTCCGGACCTTGTTCTGTTTCCAGCCATAGCTCTCTTTTCCCTGGGACCATGATGACTTTGTATCCCATCCTCGGATGTCTTCTTCTCGGTGTTCTCTCATTCTGGCTCTGCTGTTGGGACAACTGCAACTTCCTGCCCTGAGAAACAGTGTGCCCACAGGAAAGTCTCTCTCACAAGGCACTCCGACTCTGTCTGGCACTGTTTGTCCAGCATTCCGCCCATGCCATGGTTCCAGGTACACACGCTGTAGCCTCTCCCCGGATCTGCGTGGCTCTGCTCTAGACCTCCAGACCCCTGATGCAGGGGAATGCAGCTGGAATATTGTGCTAGGCAGGCACTTGGGCCATCGCTTTGCTGATTTACTGATGACTCCCTTTGTTGGAGGAGTTTGGGCTTCTTCCCAATGCCTCATTGCTCTAAAGACTGTCCATGTAAGTCTGTTCTCAAGAGATACTAAATTCAGACAGAAGGACAATGGAAGTTAAGAAAGTCTTGGGCCCCTAAGGGAAGCTGGGCACTATTAATACTGAAGCCTGAGGGTGAACTGAGGCAGATGACTGGAGCTCTGCACAGGGTCTTCACTTTTATGGGAAACAGCAGAATGTTTTGGATATGAGCATTTGCTTTTGGTAGACCTGGCTTGAGCACAAGTTTAATCATATCCTAATATGATTATTAATATCCTAATAATAAAGACATCAGAGCTGCCTGAGCCTCAATATTCTTCTTTGTAAAATGAGGTAGGGGTGCCTGGGTGGCTCCGTTGGTGAAGCGTCTGCCTTTGGCTTAGGTCATGATCCCAGAGTCCTGGGATGGAGTCCCTCACTGGGCTCCCTGCTCAGCGGGGACTCTGCTTCTCCCTCTCCCACAGCCCGTCCCCCTATTCTCTCTCTCTCTCTCACTCTCTTCCTATCAAATACATACAATATTTTAAGAAAGGAAAATAAAATGAGATAGACAGTGGTATCTACCTCACCTAGCTGAGGTGACGATGACCATGTTCACGGGCGTCAAGTTCTCTGGAGCGCATCTGCACACAGAAAACACTACCACAAGGTGGCCATTGTAATGATCCAGAGATGCCCCGTGTTCTAACCATCAGCTCTGCGCTGAGCGCCCCTCAGTTCATAGCCCCACAGCCTCCGCTCAGTGATGTTGCCTGGACTGACAGGACAACGTCAAACAGGAGATGGCTCTGACACCAGGAATAGATGTGGCGCTCAAGAGTCTCTGAAGGAAGAGCCCTCGGGGAAAGGGGGACCCTCACTACAGAAAGTTATTAGGCTTGGTCAGCAAACACCATTAAGCAAGCCCTTACTTGTCAATGAATAATTTAGGGGCAAAGGGGCTGCCTTTTATTAATTTTAAATGTACCTTGTTTGTTGGGGGGAAGGCTGTTTTGATATCAGAGTCCGTTTTCCTAAAGTGTCAAACCTTCCAAGAAAACAGTCATTCACCCTATACTTGTTTCTCAAGTGAAAGCATGGAGCTTTTGAGGTAATAAGACTGTATTTGAGTCACACAAGTTTATTAGAATCATACCAGTTCCATTTAAATTCTGCTCTTCTCTGCCTCCCTGCCTTTGCTCGTGGGACTGTTGAGAAGACGCTGCCCTTCTGTCTGGGTATACAGTCCCGCACATGCTTCCTGGTCCATACCCAATGCCTCACCTTCTCAAAGTCCTCCCTGACCCCCTCCCCAGACACACACACATCTCCAGCTGATGTCATCTCATTCTCCTCCTCACTCTCACAGAGCTTGATACCTTTATGCCTAGACACAAACAACAATTTTGACTTCATGGGCCACTGATTCATATACTTGATTTAACTCCCTATCGTTTGTTATTTCTGAAGTGTTTTTTGTATGTGTGTGGGTGTGGTAGGTTCGTTTCTAAGTTTCCACACTCATAGAAACATACCTTGAATATTGCAGAAGCTCCATGCATATTCAATGAGTACCTGAATTTACCAGACCATCGATGCTCCAGATTCCATTTTCCAGAACAGAAGAGAGTGTGCTAATTTCACCGATGACAGGACTTCCTATCATGCAGCGCACAAAGCGGGTGCTCCTCGACATTTAGCAGGTGAACAAGTGGGGGGGGGAAGTCATGTCTCACTGGGATGTTTCAGTTAGAGGAAGCCTCACTTAGATCTGGAGAGAAAGACAAGAAGCAGCTTCACGGCACTTCTTGGCAGGCTTTTAAGAACAGGAGAGTCAGCTACAAGCATCAGTGTGCAGAAGCCACATTGAAACATAATAAAATGTGTAATAAAAATATTTCTTCCTGGGGCGCCTGGGTGGCTCAGTGGGTTAAGCCACTGCCTTCGGCTCAGGTCATGATCTCAGGGTCCTGGGATCGAGTCCTGCATCGGGCTCTCTGCTCAGCAGGGAGCCTGCTTCCCTCTCTCTCTCTCTCTGCCTGCCTCTCCATCTATTTGTGATTTCTCTCTGTCAAATAAATAAATAAAAATCTTTAAAAAAAAAAAAAAAAGATTCTTTACATTTAAAAATATATATATATTTCTTCCTTAATTCAGCAGCATTTTATCTTGCCCCTTTGCTGATTAGGCATTTACCTTCTTAATAAACTTTAATTTGTGTGCATATTAACCACCGAAATTTTAAATGAAAGTGATTATTCAAAATCATATTAAATTTTACATGCCTTAAAATGCACCATAAAAGTTTATAAGGCAGGGGCTGCCTCAGATAACACATGTGAGATGTTTGCAAGTCAGACATAATTATGTAATGCTTAGTGTGCATGAGGTCCTTCAATAACTAAAAGGGAAATTATGGCATGGCAAATGTGACATACATGCACAATAAAACAGCGATTTACTAGAATGCTCTCAATATGTGTTCTTCTCATTAACCGAATTACATGGGTAACTAAAAATTAAGGAGGAAACACTGGTTTTTCCCGCTAGAATCATAGAGTGTTACAATAACTTCCTACATCAGCAGCCTCCTAACATGTTCACTTATCTTCTACCCCTCTGTCATCTACACTGACTGTTTTAAGATGTAAGGTTGGTCATGCTACTTCCCATTGCATTACAGATAAAATTTAAGTTTTTACCATGGGAAATAACTAAGGGTGTGAATCGTAACTGTAGGGCATAACCTAGGCTGCCTATTGCTATCACCAGTGAGAATCAAAGCATGCTGATTCTTGTGTCTCCATCTGAGATCTTGATTTAACTGCTTTGGGTTGTGGTCCAACATAAGCAACTGTCAATAGCCTCCCAAGTGATGCTGACATGCCGCAATGTGCTAAAGAGTCTGGCCCTCATTTCGAGGGAGAATGAGCAATCACTTATGGGTTTTAACCAGCCAATCAAAAGTATTAGAATTAAATTAGAAAATGATAAAAACTTATAAATTTTACCCCTGGGGATAAAAATATATGTTTATAAAAAATTAAAAAATTTAAAAAAACTTATAAATTTGCTCCTCATCATTTTTCTTTGTGAACATTTTTCTTTGTGGTGGCAAGTTCACCCCCTCCTTTATTCATCCTTGAGTCATTTCAACAGCTCTTTTTTTTTTAAAATATTTTATTTATTTATTTGAGAGAGAGACAGTGAGAGAGAGCATGAGAGGCGAGAAGGTCAGAGGGAGAAGCAGACTCCCCATGGAGCCAGGAGCCCGATGCGGGACTCGATCCCGGGACTCCGCGACCCTGACATGAGCCGAAGGCAGTTGCCCAACCAACTGAGCCACCCAGGTGCCCTCAACAGCTCTTAATAAAGAATAGCAATTCATCGAGAATTCGTAAGATTAATGGAGTTTTTTTTTAAATAAGCATCTATCAATTATCACTGAATCCATGTCACTCGAACTCCACAGGACATTGCTGAGTACAGATAACCCTTTTATTTATCCAACAGCATGCCTTGTATTTTTGCTATGACTCACACTATCCTAGACCTAAGAGACATGAAAATGAACAATCATAGTTCTACTTGTCAAGGTACTTTCTCTTCACCGGAAAGACAAATGCACAACTAACTTAATGGTAGAGGAAGACATTCTCTAGGAGTAAACATAAGGCAGAAATAATCTGCTGTTGAAATGGGAGGAGGGTCAGTCAGGGAAGCTTCAGAATAGCAGTAACTTTTGCCCTATAGCCTTAAAAGATGAATGGGGACTGACCAAGCAGAGAGGAGAGCAGATTCTTCAAATTTGAGGCAATGGCAATAGTGATGGGCTGGAGGAAGCATAAGAAGACAAAGTCTGTTAAAGACTTACTCAGCAAACAAGGAAGATATGTAGCAAACATGTAGACCACCACATGTACACATAGAGTGTATGATGTGCTAGAAGGGAAGGCACCCAATGAAAATAGAAAAGTACATCCCATGAGCTCAATCTCTTAAGAAATTTAGTTTTTTACAATAATTCCTTGATATTTTTTTTTAAAAGATTTTATTTGCAGGATGCCTGGGTGGCTCAGTTGGTAGGACGACTGCCTTCCACTCAGGTCATGATCCCAGAGTCCCGGGATCGAGTCCCGCATCGGGCTCCCAGCTCCATGGGGAGTCTGCTTCTCCCTCTGACGTTCTCCTCACTCATGCTCTCTCTCACTGTCTCTCTCTCAAATAAATAAATAAAATCTTTTTTTTTTTTTAAAAGATTTTATTTATTTGGGAGGGGGGGCGCAGAAGGAGAAGTAGAGCAGAGAGTCCAACATGGGGCTATATCCTAAGACCTTGTGTTCATGACCTAAAATGAAGGCAGACGCTTAACCAACTGAGCTACCCAGGTGTACCTAATTTCTTTATATTTAAAGAAAAAGACTTAACAGGATTGGATTGGGAATGTTTCAAACCTAGAAACTGAGTTTAAAATTTCAGAGTTAAGATCTTTGGGTATAAAGTAGGGTGGCTCAGGGCTCAGGGCAACGGCTGTGGTGTAGGCTATAGGTCCTGTGTCCCTGGGTCAGCAGTAAATCAAGATGGTATATGTAGATAAAACATGTGGATAAAAGTTGTTATCATTCTCCGTGAGGAGTTCCCCAAATACCAATGTGCCCTAACACATCCTGCATTGAACTAAAACTCCCATCTAATCTAGGCAATGGAAACTACTTCCTGGGAACCAAATTTGGCCCAGTCCCTGTTTTTGAAAATAAAGTTTTACTGAAACACAGTCATTGTCATTCATTTACGTATTTTTTACGGATCCTTTCACACCATAATGGTAGATTTGAGTCTTTGTGACAAAAGCCATACATCTGCAAACCTAAAATACTTACTATGTATTCTTTATAGAAAAAGAATTGCCAACCACTGATCTGACAAGTAAGACTTTTCCCCTATGAAGTCCCAATTAAAGAGAAAATCAGCTCAAGTGGCCAAAGCAAACTTGAGAAAGAAAAAGAAAGCTTGTGGCATTACACTTACTGGTTTCCAACAATACTACAAATTGACAGTAATTAAAACAGTACGGTATTGGCATAAAACAGACAAATAGACCTAAAAAGTAAAAAAAGTAGAAAGCCCAGAAATAAACCTACACACATATGGCCAATTAATTTATGGTGATGAAGCAAGAATATACAGTAAGGGAATGCACTGTTTCCTCAATAAATAGTGTTGGGAAAACTGGACAGCCATATGCAAAAGAATGCAACTAGACCACTGACTTACACAATACACTAAAATCAATTAAAAATGAATTAAAGACTCAACTACAAGACTTGAAACCACAGAATTCCTAGGAGAAAACATAGGCAGTAAGGCCCTTAATGGAGGTCTTGGTGATAATTTTTTTAATCAAAAGCAACAAAAGCAAAAGTGAGTAAATGGGACTACATAAAACTTTCAGCTTCTGAACAGTAAAGGAAACCACTGAAAAAATGGAAAGGCAACCTACTGAATGGGAGAATATATTTGCAAATTATATAGTTGATAAGTGGCTAAAATCCAAAATATGTAAAGAACTCATACAACTCAACGACAAAGAAACAAAAATAAAAACAAAATAATTAAAAATGGGCAGAATATCTGATTAGACATATTTCCAATAACAACATACAGATGGCCAACATCCTTAATCATCGTGGAAAATGCAAATCAAAACCACAATGAACTATCGCTGCATCTGTTAGGATGACTGGATCAAAAAGACAAGAAATAGCAAGCTTCCGAGGATTTGAGGAAAAAGACGACTTGAGGACAATTAGTGGAAACGCAATCTGCTGCAGACATTGTGGAAACTGTATGGAGGGTCTTCAAAAACTTAAAAATAAAACTACCTTATGATCAAGAAATTCTACTTCTAGGTTTTTATCCCAAGAGAACAAAAATGTCAATTTGAAATGATACATGCACCCCCATGTTCACTGCAACATTATTTGCAATAACCAAGATATGGAAACAACCCAGATGTCCATTAGTAAATAAAAGGATAAAGAAATCGTGGTGTACATACAATGGAATATTATTCGGCCATAACAGTAATAAAATCTTGCCATGGGTGGACCTTGGGGGTGTTATGCTAAGTGAAATAAGCCAGACTGAAAAAGACAAGTAACAAGATCTTACATGCAGAATCTGGAAAAAAAAAAAAAAAAAAAAAACACCAAATTAAGCTCACAGATAATGGGGAACAGACTGGTGGTTGTAAAAGGCAGAGGTGGGAAGTGGAGGCATGGGTAAACTATTTTTTTTAGTTTGAATACATTTAATAAAAAAAAAAAATTAGAAATATAGGGAGGAAATGTAAGTGGAATTAGCTGAATTCCAGCTCACCCTTGAATCAATGTGATTTGAACTGTGTCAGTCCACTGGATACACTGAATTTATTCCATAAATACATTACAATACTATAAATGTATATTTCTTATCCTTAGGATCTTCTTAACATTTTATTTTGTTTGGCTTACTTTATTTTCAGAATTATAATGCACATAATGGACAATAGTAATGTCGGGATGCCTGGGTGGCTCAGTTGGTTAAGCATCTGACTCTTGGGTTTCAGCTCAGATAGTGATCTCAGGATCATGAGATCCACATTCGGCAGGAAGTCAGCTTGAGATTCTCTCCCTCTACCCCTCCTCAGACTCTCTCTCTCTCTACAATAATGGATAAATCTTTAAAAAATGTGTTAATTAACTCTTTGATGTTATTGGTAAGCCTCTCAGTCAACAGTAGCCAATTAGCAGTTTAGTTTTGGGGGAGCTGAAAGTTATACAAGGTTTTTACTGTTCAGGGCTGGTGCCCTAAACCCCACATTGTTCATGTTAACTACCATTGTGAATGGTAGTTAAAATAAAGAATTTCAGTGTTGGTGTCAAATAAAGGGGTAGTGGAATAAATGAAGGTATGGTCTCTGCCAACATGGCAGCCCATGGCTTGGCATGGTGAGTAAGAGCACAGACTGTGGAGCTGTCCCGGCCACACTGGAATCCCAGCTCCACCACATACCACCCATGCAAGTGACTTGAGAAGTTTGCTAACCTTTCCCAAGTCATAGACGTGGCCATACAGCCCAGTTGTGAAGAGCATTTGTGAAACAACACCAGCACCTGCTCCCAGTCACTAGTCTATGTGACTGAAGGCCATGGAATTATACAGCATGCAACCTGTATGTCCCTGTATGTTTTACTCAACTTTTGGGTCAGCCAAATGGTCGCGGCTTTCTCACAGAAGAGTTAAGAAGAAGAGTTAATAAGTCAGTTAAAACTTGGTTTAGCACAGAGTATGCATTCAATAAATAAAGTTACTGTGAAGATGGCTAGTTGCTTCATCAAATCCCCTTCTCACTTTCCTCCTTTCTAGTCAAGTTTTCCTTGGACACAGAACCATCTGATTAGGATCCATATTTCCTAAAATTCCTCATAGACAGGTATTTGTGGCCTTACAGTTAAATTTAGGAAAAGAAATATGAGTAGAAGGGATCAGTGCATCTTCCATATTACCTCAGATTTAAGATCACTCGCTCTCCCTGAAGTGTGGCTTTTTCTCCCCATGAGGTATGTCAGAAGGCATAGCAGAAAACCAACTCTGAGCACACAGATGAGGGTAACATCCAAGGAAGATGAAGAAACAAAAAGATGGAGGGAATCTGGGTCCCTGAACGACCTGAGAAGTAGAACTATGAACGACTACATAGAACAAATATACATACGAGAGAAATAAAGTGCCATCTTATTAAAGCCTCAATATTTGTAACAGATTTATTGACATATGACTGGCATATAATAATCTACACATATTTAAATTCTACAATTGGATGTGTTTTGATTTATGGAAACACCTGTGAAACCGTCACCACAATCACACTAACGAATAAATCCATCGTCTCTGTCCCCTGGTGCCCCTCCTCCCGGCCTCCCACCCATCACCAGTCAACCACTGCATTTTATAGCCTTTCTGAACCTCTATCTAAACTAGTGCTGATATTACTACTTATTACCATGAGTTTTATGTCAGTTCCCGAAGAAGTTTTTGGCAAGTGTTGTAACTGATGGATACGTTCTAATATTCTGGAGGAAGAGTGAGGTAAGGGGAGGGTGTGGTGAAGGGAAAAGTTAAAGCACAAAGCAGTGAAAACAACAACAACAACAAAAGCACAAAGCAGTGTTTTTGGGTGAGTGGTTTCCACCATCAGGGGCAACTGCTTGCTTGACTGTAAACTCCCTGTAGGCAGAGCCTACATCTCATTTATCTCTAAATCCCCAGCATCTACCACAGTGTCCTAACTTCAGGACTCAACGCATGGTAAATTGGAGAGTGGATGAAGGTATGGTACCATGAAAGCAGAGAAAAACACGGCCAACAATTTAAGTTATTTTATAATTACTCACTGAGCGTGGCATGGCCGTCAGAGCACAAGGAGGCCAAGATTAACAGCATATTTTTAGATAATTCTGCTTCAAAGCAAGCACAGAAGTAAAAAATATGTTTAGATATGGCAATTGTGGGGAAAATATCTTTGATCTTCTTCTAAAATATGTGGCAAAGGAGAACAAAAGTAAAAGAAATATTCAATGTTATGAAAGCTCTTGTGAGAAGCATGTTTTTATTTGACATTTAAGAGCTATTTCTGTTTATATCTTTTTCAACTCCTGATCTCCGGCTTTAGAGCAAGTAACAAAAGCAGAATGATGAAGAATAAACAGAATGAGTAATGTGCCAGAGAAGAGGTAAGGGGCAAGAGATGGCTGAACAGAAACCGAGAACCCCTGCTCCACGCACTGCCCAGCCTGATCCACAGGGTGTCTGGACCCTGTGCTTTTTGCTCTTTGATGCTCTTTACAGACTCAAAGTATAGTCATTCATTCACTCAGCCAACCACAGACTAGGTGCCAGGGTCTATGCTAGCAGTAAAAGATAAAAACAGCACTGTCGATGAAGATATTAATAGGAGAAAACAGTCACATAAAGAGATATATGAGTTATAAATAGAAGGACCACACATTCCATTTTTTGCAGGACAGTCTTAATTTTAAACATATTGGATAATGTAATTTTCCTAGCATCCTTTCACTTTCCAAGTGTCCCAGGAGGGACAATAAATGTAGCGTTATAATAGAAATCTGAATAGTGTCTCAAAGGATACAAGTGGTTAAGTCCATCTGAGGGAGTCTGGGAAGAGTTCATGCAGAGGAAACGTTTGAAGGGAATATAATGCATAAGTAGCTATGAGCTAGGAAAGGGAGACTAGGGTTGGACACTTCAGGCAGATGGAGCACTGAGGGCCAAGCTTCAGGGTTACAGGCAAGCACAGCACTTCAGAAGAGAAGAGGATGGCAGAAAGAAGGAGGCTTAAAGAGGATGGAAATGCTCTTGCATTAAAAATGTATGGGTAATGGAATAGACTAGATTAAGGATGAATGAAATTGCTTCTGAGAATCCAGGTGGGTTGATGACCATGGCTCATTAGTAGGTTCCAGCTTCCCACCTGGCAATTTCTCTAACAACATCCGTGAGATCAGGTGTAAAAGCAAGATAAGCCAGGTGACATTGATTCAACATTTTATGAAAAGATAAAACAAAAGGACAAAACATTGAATGAATGCAGTGGCAAGAGAGTCTTTAGTATAATAAAATGCTTCTTCATAGCTGTGTAAATTGGGAAGTACAGTTAGACTGAATGGGGGAGAGGTAGGAAAAAATAATGGAAGAAACTAAAAGACTAGATTAATGGATCTCAAATTATGGTGTATATAAGATAGCTAAGTGTTCACTAAATTACATTACCTGGTACTTTTCTGCTCTCACCCCTAGATATAGAAAATCTGGTATGAGTCTCAAAAGTCCTATCAAAGGGAAGAGTATGTTGGAAGTGAAGTGTAGTGAAGACTGAGTGTATGGAGAATTATTGAACTCCAGGCAAGAGATGCCCTGTTTCTCTCTAAGAATATGCTTACAGCAACTGCTGTGTTTAATCCACTCCTTCATTCCTATAATTTCTCATTCATCCACTCATTCTAAAGCAGATTCCAGAGGTGCCTCTGTGCCTTAGTTGGTTAAGAGTCTGACTCTTGATCTCAGCTCAGGTCATGATCTCAGAGTCATGGGATCAAGCCTGGACTCTGCACTCGGTGTGGAGTTTGCTTGAGATTCTCTCTCTCTTTCTCTCTCTCTTCCTCTGCCTCTCCCCATGATTGCTCTCTCTTTCTCTCAAAATAAATCAAATAAAAGATTCAACTTAACCAAGCAGGTAAAAGACCTGTACACTGAAAACTATAAAACACTGATGAAGGAAACTGAAGATGACACAAATTAATGGAAAGATATTCTACGCTTATGGAGTAGAAGAATTACTATTGCTAAAATGACCACACTACCCAAAGCAATCTATAGATTTAATGCAATCCCTGTCAATTTTCTAATGGCGTTTTTTGGTAGATTGCAGAAATAGAACAAACAACGTAAAATTTGTATGGAACCACAAAAAACCATGAATAGTCCAAGCAATCTTGAGAAAGAAGAACAAAGCTGGTAACATCAAATTTACTCATTTCAAACTGTATTACAAAGGCATAGTAATTAAAACAGTATAATATTGGCATAAAACAGACATATAGATCAATCGAACAGTATGGAGAGCCTGGAAATAAACCCATACATATTATGGCCAATTAATTTATGATGAAGAAGTAAAAAGTACACAACAGATAAAGGCCATCCTCTTCAACAAATGGTGCTGGGAACATTGGACAGCCACATACAAAAGAATGAAACTGGACTACTTTCTTAGACCACATGTGAAAATAAACTCAAAGTGAATTAAAGACTTGAAGGTAAGCCTTCAAGTGAGAAGGGTGGGTGAGAAGTGAGAAGAAAACAAAGGGTATGAGCCCCTTAACATCAATCTTGGCAATGATATTTTTGATTCTTACACCAAAAGCAAAAGCAACAAAAGCAAAACAATCAAATGAACTAATCAAACTTTTAGCTTCTGCTAAGGAAAAGACGCTTTCAAAAATATGAAAAGACAGACTACGGAATGGGAGAAGACTTTCAAACCATATAGCTAATAAGGCGATAATATCCAAAATACATAAAGAACTCATACAACTCAATAGCAAAAACCCAAGAAGACATCCAGATGGCCAACAGACACATGAAAAGGTGCTCAACATCACTGATCATCAGGGAAATGCCAATCAGAACCACAAAGAGGTATCACTTCACCACTATTGGATGGCCATCTACTATCAAAAAGAGAAGAAATAACATGGGTCAGCAAGGATGTGGACAAAAGGGAACCCTCGTGCACTGTTGATGGGAATGTCTACCAGTGCAGCCATTGTGAAGAACAGTATGGAATTTTCTCAAAAAATTGCAAATAGAACTACCACATGATCCAACAATTCCACTTCTGGGAATATACATAAATAAAATCACTGTGTTGAAAAGATATCAGTATCCCCACGTCCACTGTAGCATTATTTATAATTATCTTTACCCCCAAGTTCATTACAAATTTGCAATACCCAAGACCTGGAAACCATCTAAGTGTCCACCAGTGGATGGATGGATAAAGAAAATGTGGTGTGTATACACTCACACACACACACACACACACACACACAATGACAAATTACTCATCCACCAAAAAGAAGGAAATTCTGGCATCTGTGAAATGGACAGACTTTGAGGGTATTATCCAAAGTGAATTAAGTCAGACATTGAAAAACAAATACCATGAGCTCACTTACATGTAGAATCTAAAATAATAATGATGTAAAGCCTGGTAACTATAGTTAATAATACTGTATTATATATTTGAAAGTTTCTAAAAGAATAGACCAAAAAGTTCTCATCACAAGGAAAAGAATTTAGTAATTACAGGTGGTAATTAATTACTAGTAATTACAAGTACAGAATTCCTGGAATTACAGTAATTCCAGTAATAACAGGAGTTACTGTGGTGATCATTTCACAATATACACCTATAGAGAATCATGATGTGGTACACCTGAAACTAACAGAAGGCTATTATGTCTATTATATTTCAATTTTAAAATAAAATAACAAAACAAAATATTTATTCCAACGGGTTTAATTCACCTTCCAGCATTGGCAAATGGGTTAATACATACCTCAGTTTCATCATCTGTAAAATGGATATAAGATACCTATACCATAGGGATGGTGTATGAAATGGCAAAATATATGCAAGGGACCCTAGGTAGAAACTGAAATATCATAGCCACTTGAAAAGTACCAGTTTCTTTCGTTTGTTGAGTTCTTTACAGTTCTTATACATATCAACCCTTAGACAATTCCAGAAGACCACTCTTCAAGTGGACTTAGTCAGGTGCAGTTCTGTCTGTGTGCCTACAGTAGATTCCAGATGATCAGAAATCATTTAGAAACCCAGGAAGATCAGGGCAGGGTAGATGCTGTAAATCTTTTTAGAAAATTCTTAGATTCTAAGGAGAGTAAATTGTTCAACTCAGGGTCTATGTGACTAGTGTAGAGTCACAAAATATTTAGAGGTCATCTAGTCTGAACATGTCATTTATTAATTAGGACATGGATGTGAAAGAAAGTCAAGTCATTAGCCAATTCATAGAAAACAGTGGTGGAAATGGACCTAGCACCGAGGAGCTCTGACTGCCACACTAGGGCTCTTGGGATTACTCCCTCATTGGTGCCTCAAACATTCACTAATTCATTTGTTCATTCACTTTACAAATTTTATTGAGTAGTTGAGATGTGCCAGGCCTTGTTCATGACACTGGACACTCACATAGCCAGTAATCTGATACTATCAGCTGAAATGGGTTGAGGTCTCATGGTAGGTGAAATACTGCTTTCAATACTTTGCATATATTAATTCATTTATTTCTACCTTTTTACAGAATACTTTATGTTGGTATTTTTATGTCTTTCTGGTATTTGGAAAATAATTAGTCAATTCATATAGTCTAAATATTGAGAAATTAATATTCAAATAATGTGTTTGTCTGGGTTTTTAATAAACTGGGAGAAGTAGGTAAGTGGAAATTGTACTGGGCAAATGAGTAGTGAACTCCACATCATTCTGCAACTCTTTTAACCTAGAACTGTCTGTCTTAACACAATGCTGCTTTAATACAAGCAAGTGTTACTGCTTGTAAAGTTGCTGTTGCTTGAAAAAACTCAATTCTGTCACTTAAGTATTTTCTGTCCATGTTGCTCACAGGTTTGAAAATTAACTTATCCATGCAAAAACATGATTATCTTCTTTGATTTTTAAAATGTTTACAAAATGATGTATATGCAGATATATTCTTCCTCTCTTGCTCATTTCAACCTTCATGCACATCACAGAATCATCCAAACTATTTCGATTTCAGTTTCAATTTTGATCTAAAATCTGAATCTTAATCAACGAAAAACATTTAAGCTTTGTTGGCACATTGCACTAAAAGTATTTGTGTTATTTCATCATTTAATGACAATCTATTGTGTGAATTTATAATTTCATGTCTTCATTGTAATGCTCTAATAAAAAAAAAATGACCAAATTAGTACAGATTGTTAAAAAAAGATTGGGGGGATTTTTATTTTCCCCACTTTACAGGTGAAGGAACTGAAACCAGAAGAATTAAATATCTATCCCCTAATTGTATGAGCAGTAGAAGTCATATTAGAATTGGACCTTGACCCCTACTCTTCACACTGTACTATCCCTTGGAGAGAAGGAACTGTAACAAAGTTGACCAGTAATAAAACACACACCAGGAGTGACCGCACAGTAAGGAAAATAGAGCCAACTCAGAAGGTAGTAGTGAGGAGCAGGGTTGGAGCCTGTCCAGACACTAGCAGGGAGACTTCCACACTGCAATAACACGAACATGGAAAAGACTGGAAACCCCTAAATAAAGAGTGGAGGGGACACCTGGATGGCTCAGTGGGTTAAGCGTCTGCCTTCAGCTCAGGTAATAATCTCAGGGTCCTGGGATTGAGTCCGGCATTGGGATCCCCGCTTGGTGGGGAGCCTGCTTCTCCCTCCGTCTGCTGCTCCCATGCTTGTGCTCTCTCTTTCAGATACATAAATAAAATCTTTAAAAAAAATAGTGAAGGAATAATTTCACACACAGGGATTATTAGCTTGTGAGAAGGATCAGGTGTGTGAGGGGTGGTGGGACTCAAGTGTGGAGAGCAGGGGTGAGAATGAGAACAGCCACTGTTGGAGAGCAAGGCGGGGTCCAGATGGTGGGGGCCTTGGGACACATGAAGACATTCTGATGTCATTGTTAAGTGCAAAAAGAAGTTACTGAAGCATTTTAACCTGAGACCGTGATTTCTGGGTCATTTACATCTTCTCTTACGTCTTACTCAACCTAGCGTGCTCTACACATTGAATTGTGAATAAAGGTTAGAGTTAAATTGGCTGTCATTAAAATTACCAATAGAGAAGCCTCCCCCCCCATTTGATTGCTTCTTTATGGTTAAGAGGGGACACAGGCCACGTAGAAATAATAAGCAGTAATATAGAGCTAAATATATCTCAGAGCTTTCAGTTTTCATGCCAATAAAAATATTACCATCCCGCCCACACCACCATCCGCATATCTGAATAAGTAACAATGTGGCTATTTAAAATGAAAAGGTCAGCCATAGGTTTGTATTTTTAGAAATCCCCAGCCTAAATGAAATAAAGCATCCAGCTAGAATTTTTTCTCAGCCCACAGGTTCCCTGCTCATGTTTTACCAAAATGAATTACTTCTGCCATTAAAAGAAATAGGCCCTTGAAAAAATACATGTTGCTTCAGTGATCCATCCGAACCAGAAAATGTATAGCAGAGCAAAAGCAAACATAGATTTGCCTCTGACATAGAGAACTGCCAAAATCAGGAGAGGGATGGAATGGAGAGAAATATTTCCAGGAATTCTTTTCATGCCTCCATTAAACAATAAACTTAAAGTAGCTTAAAATAAACTTGGAAGAATACTTAAACTTATTAGAGCACACTGGTGTCTGGGTCCAGGATCAAGGAGGATAAAAATGACAATGTGGACCCAGTTCAAGGTTTACTTCCAAGGAGGCTAAGCACTCCTGCAAAGGAAAACCAAAGACCCGGATGAGGGAGGAAGAGTGTGCTCCCTGTGGCCTTCGTCCATCTTGCAGAATAGCCCAGGCTCAGGGTTCGCAGCAGCCCTCACAGAGAGGATGCCCACCACAGCAGAGGCATGTGGAATCACACACTTTCTGCCCTGTACACCCCCAAGTCCCATTAGCACTGGACACTATTTTTACTTAATGCATAAGACCCTAAATTTACACCTCAGCAACCTTGTCTCCAAAGACAGAACATCCAAGTCATGGGTCTCAACCTTTTGCTGTCCAAGGACTGGGCAACCCCTCTTGGAAGTCTTCATGGCAGAATGTGGAAATTCCATGCAGGGGCTCTCAAAGGCCAGCCAGGTACAGCCCACAAGAGCGACATGCACTAAGTTACAAGAGGGATCGACTCCTCACGCCAGGCTCTGCACGTTCTGTTGCTTGTGGAAGTGGCATCTGGAACAAACTGGTAAGAGCCTGAAGAATAGGTTACCATTTGTCTAGTCCCAAAGCCTGAATAAGATGCTAAAAAATGACCGAGGATGGTGTGTCATTGGTTGGGCTTCTGACTCTTGGTTTCATCTGGGGTTGTGATCTCGGGGTTGTGGGCTCAGCCCAGCAAGGAGCCCTGTGTTGGGCTCCACAGCTGGTACCGAGCTTGCTTGGGACTCTCTCCCCAACTCCTTCTGCTCCCCCTGCACTCTCTCTCTCTCTCTCTGTCTCTGTCTCATAAATAAATAAATCTTTTAAAAAAAAATAACCAATGATGGTTAACCCAACTCAATAAAATACGGAGAAAGAAACAGCATCAGGATAGAGATGTGACAGTCTCTAGAATTTAAGTGGGAAGGTGTTCTCTTCATCTTTTCATCATAATGTTTGACTTGTAGGTAAGTATATTTCAGAAAAGAAGCAGTGTATTTGACTACTGGAGGTTTCTGTGGAAACAAGATTAAATCTGGGCTGACCAAGCAAAGCCCTGTCTATTTAGCCATTCCCCGATCACACTGACCTAGTGAGGAACACTTTCATGTTTGAGAGCACAGTGGTAGACATCTTTTTTTTTTTCATTAGTTGTTCTTTTTCCTCACAAAACATTGTGGGAAGATTGCATCAGCTCTGAAAACTCCACCCAAATACATATTTTTAAATCCGTTCTGTCCAACAACACAAGATTCAATGCTGCAGTAAATGAGTAACACAAGTTGTAGGTGTAATTATGCTATTCAATCCTCATAGTGATCTTAAGACAACACGTTATCCATTTATAAATGGTCTCTATAAGAGCATGGGACTGATTGAGACAGACGGTCCTTCTGATCACTGTCCCTTTACCTACATCTCGAAAGGCAATTAAGTGTTTTTTGTTTGGTAATGCTTTAGAGCTCACGAAGTGCTTAAATAGACACCAAATTATTTGATCCAACCTTTTAGAAACACAGAAGCTGACACCCAGAATGGTCAACTCACTTGTTCAACACCATCCTGCTAACGAGTTAAAGAACAAAAGTTAAACCAAGGGGTTCTTTCCACAGCGTCAATGTGAGTCCCCAGAGGCAAGCATAAGACTCCGCACACAAGTACACCCATATTTTAATCAGTATAGTTCTCTGACATTTTCTCAAAGCTACGTCAGTACATAATCTCAAATAAATAATGCACTCTCATACTGCGCGGGCTGACCTCATATGACCTATCCATCAACACGTGTAAAATATACCACCATCTTTTCTTTCAAAACTAATGAACACAGGAAGTAATCTCATCCTAGTTTTCAGAGGGACACCTGTCCACCCTTTCATTGTTTGTTTACATACCGGCAAACACTAGGATGTCCCGTACCCAGCTCAGCATCCCACTCAATGAAAACTTTGGGAAAATGGTAGTTTATCATTCCCTCTGGAAATGTGTTTATGGATATTGATTTGTCTTATAGCATCAATGACTATACCAAATAGAACATGAATTTAGATTTCTATTATGAAATGAAATACAAAGAAACGGCATAGCTACCATGAGATGAAAAGCTGAGTGCATAATTTTGAAGTCTTTAAATTCAAAATGCTACTTACTTGCTCTGCTCTTATCTTCCTGAAATGACCCAGCCCACTGCCTCAAGTGAGATAACCACGGACTGGATATAGTCACTCTCCCTGCCCCCGACCCTTCTCCGGACCACACCCACCCTGAGTACTTCCTGGGCAAGGGATCAGACCAACACAGGGCCTTGTGCAAATGAGGCTCCTCCCTACAGGCCCTGACCTATACCTTCAAGAGCTCCAGCTCCAGAAGTGCACCAAACACACTGTCCATCTGCAGCTGGAACCACAGATACCACAGGAAGGCCTATGCAGTGATAAATACTTGTTCTGAAATGTTTATAGAACTGAGGCTATGGAGGCCATTCAAAGGCCCCAAATCTTTGAAAGTTGTCCACGAGGAGAATCTCGGGGGGGGGGGTATTTTGGGGACAGATGAGGAGAAGCTGGATGCAGCAGGACCCTAGCAGCAGAAAGCGAGTGGCCTCCGTCGCCCACTTCCCAGGTCCCAGCCTCCACCTCAGGGAGGCCAAAGGACACTTCACTCCCAAACTCAGATAGGTGTGGGATTCCCCACCAGCAAGCTTAAACGGGTCTCTATTACTTACACCTGTAAAAATATACCAACCAGGACATGAATACTACCTTGGCTTTGGGAATCTGGGTGTGTGGGCAGGCAAGGGAGTTTTCCTCTGGTTATCTTTTGCATCCATGAACAAACACATAAGATAGGGGGAAAGGTTTCAATTTCTTCAAGTAAAAGTTCATCACTATTTCCAAAAGGGAGAAGGAAGAAGTGGAAGAGGCTCTTCACTATCCTTTAAAATTTAAGGATCAGGAACAAATTTCCTATCAGAAAATCATGATCCTGCCAATCACGGAGAAACACAATACCCTAAAGTGTTAGCAGGAATGCTGTGGGCTAATCCCGTGCACACACTCAGTTTGTATTTGGAATGGTAAGTTAGGACCAGGCCCGCAGGAGAATGTGGGAGGAAGTTGCCCCAAGGCAGGTGTCTGTCTATATCTGGCCCCCTCCCACCCTGGAATCACTGCATAATTGCTGGCCTCTTTTTGACACTCACTTCCAGGCAGCAGCGCCCCTCTTCAGCTGGGCAACATTCATGAGTGGATCTCGCTGCCCTACACAGGCCATACTGAAGCTTTTTCTCAGTTCCATCAGCATAGAATGAGATGAGGACATTTCTGAGAAAACAGCCACTTGTTAAGACACTGATTCTGGGGGCACCTGGGTGGCTCAGTCCGTTAAGGGTCTGCCTTTGGCTCAGAACATGATCCCAGGGTCCTGGGATGGAGCTCTGTGCCAGGCTCCCTGCTTAGTAGGGAATCTGCTTCTCCCTCCCTGCCCCTCCCCAGTGCTTTTGAGCTCTCTCTCTCTCTCACAAATAAATAAATAAAATCTTAAAAAAAGAAGGAAGGAAGGAAGGAAGGAAGGAAGGAAGGAAGGAAGGAAGGAAGGAA